>NC_092753.1:13353757-13356257 GCF_047496795.1 Chiloscyllium punctatum
TCTCTTAGCTCTCCTAATCCCTTTCTTCAGGTCCCTTCTGGCTATCCTGTATCCCTCCACTGCTCTGTCTGAACCCTGTTTCCTCAACCTTATGTAAGCCTCCTTCTTCCTCTTTACTAGACATTCAACCTCCCTCGTCAACCAAGGCTCCCTCACACGACCATTTCTTTCCTGCCTGATAGGTACATACATATCAAGGACACGTCGTATCTGCTCCTTGAAAAAGTTCCACATTTCCACCACATCCTTCCCTGACAGCCTATGCTCCCAACGTATGCTCCTCAAATCCTGTCTTACAGCATCGTAATTTCCCTTCCCCCAATTGTAAAATCTTCCTTGTTGTGCGCACCTATCTCTCTCCATAACCAAGGTGAAAGTCACAGAATTGTGGTCACCATCACCAAAATATTCACCCACTAACAAGCCCACCACTTGTCCCGGTTCGTTACCGAGTACCAAATCCAATATGGCCTCCCCTCTGGTTGGACAATCTACATACTGCGTTAGAAAAGCTTCCTGGACACACTGCACAAACACCGCCCCATCCAATCTACTTGATCTAAAGAGCTTCCAATCAATATTTGGGAAGTTGAAGTCGCCCATGACTACGACCCTGTGGCTTCTGCACCTTTCCAAAATCTGTTTCCCAATCTGTTTCTCCACATCTCTGCTGCTATTGGGGGGCCTATAATAAACACCCAACAAGGTGACTGCACCTTTCCTATTTCTGACTTCAGCCCATACTACCTCCAGAGGCAGATCCCCCTCAAACTTCCTTTCTGCAGCCGTTATACCATTTCTAATTAGCAATGCCACCCCCCCCTCCTTTTTTACCACCCTCCCTAATCTTACTGAAACATCTGTAACCAGGAACCTCCAACAGCCATTCCTGTCCCTCATCTATCCATGTTTCCGTGATGGCCACAACATCGTAGTCCCAGGTACCGATCCACGCCTTAAGTTCACCCACCTTATTTCTGATACTCCTTGCGTTGAAGTATACGCACTTGAGCCCATCTCTGTGTCCGCAAGTACTCCCTGTCAGTGCTACCTTCTCCACAGCCTCCCTACAGTCTTGGACATCCTGACACACAGCTAGCTTACTTGCTGGACTACAAGTCTGGATCCCATCCCCCTGCCAAATTAGTTTAAACCCCCCCGAAGAGTGCTAGCAAACCTACCCCCCAGGATATTGGTGCCCTTCTGGTTCAGGTGCAACCCGTCCTGTTTATACAGGTCCCACCTTCCCCAGAATGCAGTCCAATTGTCCAAATATCTGAAGCCCTCCCTCCTACACCATCCTTGCAGCCACGTGTTCAACTGCACTCTCTCCCTATTCTTTGCCTCACTGTCACGTGGCACCGGCAACAACCCAGAGATGACGACTCTGTCTGTCCTAGCTTTTAGCTTCCAGCCTAACTCCTTGAGCTCTTGAATGACCTCCCCACCCCTCTTCCTACCTATGTCATTGGTGCCAATGTGCACCACGATTTCTGGCTGCACACCCTCCCCCTTAAGGATTCTGAAGACACGGTCCGAGACGTCTCGGACCCTGGCACCCGGGAGGCAACAAACCATCTGAGAGTCTCGCCCATGTCCACAGAATCGCCTGTCCGTCCCTCTAACTAGAGAGTCCCCTATAACTAGCGCTCTCCTCCTCTCCCACTTTCCCTTCTGAGTCTCAGAGCCACAGACCCCTTCACTGCAGCTTACACCTGCAAGGCTGTCCCCCCCCAACAGTTTCCAAAGCTGTATACTTATTATTTAGGGGAACGACCACAGGGGAACCCTGCACTGCCTGCTTCTTCCCCTTCCCGCCTCTAATTGTTACCCAGCTACCTCTGTTCTCCGGCGTAACTATGTCCCTGTAGCTTCTATCAATCACCTTCTCAGCCTCTCGAATAATCCTCAGCTCATCCAGCTCCAGTTCCAGTTCCCTAACTCGTTCGGTGAGGATCAGGATCTGACTGCATTTCCTGCAGACGAAGTCGGCAGGAGTATCGGTGGTCACCCCTACCTCAAACATCCTGCAGGAGGAACATTCCACCGCCTGCGCTGCCATAACTGTACACTTTGTCTCTAAAAACAAGAACACTGAGTCAATAACACTGAGTCACTTACCTGTGGACTTTAAAGTTAGGTTAGAGGAGGAGGGTGGGAGGGAGGCCCTATGAAAGTAGGACCTGGGGTCTAGAACACACCCACTCAAATACTAATCACTTGCCTTCCCGCCCAGCTATGCGCTCTAACCTCACTTCCACTGCCCGCTACAGGTAAATAATTTTGAAACAAACTGTCTTACCTTAGCTGTACTCTCCCGGGTTCGCTTTTCCTCAGCCGCTGCTCCCACTCAAATACACACACTCACACATACGCACAGATGCACAAACACTGACACACACTTTCACACACACGCTCACACACATACACACACACTCACACACACTCACACGCACACACACACTCACACACTCACACAAGCACTCACACACACACACTC
>NC_092753.1:13663757-13771257 GCF_047496795.1 Chiloscyllium punctatum
TTATACAGTAAATAGACAAGCCCTGGGGAAAATTGATGTACAGAGAGATCCGGGTGTTCAGGTCCATCGTTCCCTGAAGGTGGCAACGCAGGTCAATAGAATGGTCAAGGAGGCATACAGCATGCTTTCCTTCATCAGACGGGGTATTGAGTACAAGAGTTGGCAGGTCATGTTACGGTTTATAGGACTTTGGTTTGGCCACATTTGGAATAACAGTAAGAGTTTTATAACAGGAGTAGACTCACCAATTTTAAGGGCATTTAAATGGTCATTGGATAAATGTATGGACAAAAATGGAATAGTGTAGGTTAGATGGGCTTTAGATTGGTTCCACAGGTTGGCACAACATCGAGGGCTGAAGAGCCTGTACTGTGCTGTAATGTTCTATGGTCTATAAATACTGAGTACAGCTCTGGTCACCACATTACCGAAAGGATGTGGATGCTTTGGAGAGGGTGCAGAGGAGGTTCACCAGGATGTTGCCTGGTATGGAAGGTGCTAGTTATGAGGAGAGGTTGAGTGGATTAGGGTTATTTTCATTAGAAAGGAGGTTGAGGGGGCACCTGATCAAGGTCTACAAAATCATAAGAGGTATAGACAGGTTGGATAGCAAGAAGCTTTTTCCCAGAGTGGGGTGACTCAATTACTAGGGGTCATGAGTTCAAGGTGAGAGGGGAAAAGTTTAGGGGAGATATGTGTGGAAAGTTCTTTATGCAGAGGTTGGTGGACTCCTGGAATGCGTTGCCAGCGGAGGTGGTAGAAGTGGGCACGATAGCGTCATTTAAGATGTATCTAGACAGACACACGAATGGGCAGGGAGCAGAGGGGTACAGACCCTTAGAAAATCGGTGACAGGTTTAGATCGAGGATCTGGATTGGCACAGGCTTGGAGGACCGAAGGGCCTGTTCCTGTGCTGTAATGTTCTTTGTTCTTTATGACCCTACTCTGCTTTGGCTATAATTTAATGACCCAGTCTCTGTTGTTCTCTGTCGATAAGGATATCAAACATTGACCACATCTTGAGAGAAGAAATCCCTCCCCATCTCCAACCTAAATTCAATACTCCTTAATGTGAAATCAACCCCGATTCTAGATTCTCCCACGAGAGGGAAACATTCAGCATCCACCCCTCTGTGGCAAGGAGTTCCAAAGACTCACGTCCCTCTGAGAGCAGAAATTCCTCCTCATATCCGTCTTAAATCAGTGCCTCTTTATTCTGAGACCATTCCCTCTGGTCCTCGACTCTCCCATGAAGGGTAACATCCTCCCAGCATTTACCCTGCTAAAGCCCTGAAGAATCCAAGACATTTTGATGAGATCACCTTTCATACTCCAAAACTCCAGGGAGTAAAGTCCCAATCATTTTAGCTTTTGCTCAAAAGAGAATTGCCCATAGCAGGGATCATCTGATTGGACCCGTTCAGTCAAATTAGACATTTTCTTAAATAAGGGGACCAAAACTGCTCACAATTCTTCAGATGCGACCTTGTGCTGTTGAAGTAAGATTTCTCTCCTCGTATATTCCAAACTCTCCTGAAATCAGGGTCAACATTCTATTGGCCTTCCTGATTCCCTGCTGCACCTGCATGCCAGCTTCCCCTGTTCTGTGCACAAGTAACCCCCAATTCCCTTTGTGTTGCAGCTCACTGCAGTTTCTTTCCTTTTAAATAATAATCCATTTTTCTGTTCTCCCTTCTAAAATGAACAACTTCACAGTTTTCCATATTTTACTCCATTTTCCCACTTATCACGATCTCTCTGTATCCTTTTTGCAACCTGCCTTTCCAGCTATGTTTGTTTAGCAGCAAATTTGGTGTCCATGCATTTGCTTTCTTCTTTCAAGTCATTGGTATGTATTGTAAACAGTTGCCGACTCACTGGTCACAGATCACCAACCTGAAAACTAACCCCTTATCCCCACTCGCTGATTCCTGCTTATTAGCCAATTCTCTTCCATGTCAACATGCTACTTCCAACATCATCGGCTCTTATCTTATGACTTAACCTTTTGTGAGGTGCCTTGTTGAACATCTTCTGGAAATCCAAATACAGCACACCTACTGGTTCCCATCTATCCACTCTGCTTCAGACTTCCTCGACAAACTCTAACAAATTAGTCAGAAGTGAGTCCCCTTTCATGGCACCGTGCTGGTTCTGCTTCATTAGAATATGATTTTCCAAACTTTCTGCTCTTTCATCCTTAATAATTGATTCCCACATTTTTCCAACAATAGATGTTCAGCTAATCGGCCTACCCACTTTTTGCCTCCCTCCCTTCTTGAAAAAGGGTGGCATATTGGCAGTTTTCCAGTCCTCTGGTAATTCTCCAGGGAATTTTGGAAAATTACAACCGATGTGTCTACTGTTTCCATAGCATTTCTTTTCAGATACTTGGACTCATGCCATCAGGAGTGGGGACTTAACTGCCTGTAGCTCAATTAGTTTGTCTCATTCTGCTTCCCTGGTAATGGTTATGATACTTAATTCCTCCCCTGTAGTCTTTCGTATTAATGGGATGTTCCAAGTATCTTGCACAGTAAAGACTAATACAAAATATCTGTGTAACTCCTCTGCCATTTCTAATCTGTCTCTCCAGATTCATTTTCTAAGGAGAATATGTTCACATTGACCTCTCTCTTTTTATATATTGAAAGAAGCTCTTACTGTCAATTTTTATATTCCTCATCAGTTTGCCCTCATAGTTTAATTTCTTTCTTTTTATTATCTTTTTAGTTCTCCTTTGTTGGATTCTGAATGTATCGCAGTCTTTGGGGCTATCACTCACCTTTGCTTTCTTATATTGCTTTCTCTTTCAATTCAATATGCTCCTTAACCTCCGTGGTTAGCCGTGGTTAGTTTATCCCTCTCTTAAAACAGTTCCTCCTTCAAGGATATCTTTCTGCTGAGAGTCATGACTTACCTCCTTAAACTTTTGCTACAGCTTGCTTACTGTCATTCCTGCTAATCTTCCCACTCGGTCCACTTCAGATAACTCTAGACTCATTTCATTGTAGTTCCCTTTATGTCAGTTATTCACAGATGCTTTCAATCCAAGTTTCTCACTCTCAAACTGAATATTAAATTCTAACATGTTATGATCGCTACTTGCTAGGGGATCTTTTACTCTGAGATTATTTATTAAACCTGCTTCATTGCCCATTACCAAATCCTGGATTACCTGCTCTCTGCTGAAAATGTGTTGCTGGAAAAGCGCAGCAGGTCAGGCAGCATCCAAGGAACAGGAGAATCGACGTTTCGGGCATGAGCCCTTCCTGCTCTCTGGTCAACTCCATATTCCTCTCAGAAGCCATCCTTAATGCACTCTATGAATTTATTGTAGCTACTCTTTGCAATTAGATTAATCCAATCAACATGACGATGAAAGTCACCCATGTTTTTACATGTTCCGATAATTTGTTTATTTTATCACCTTTCCTACGGAATGCCTACTGTTAGGGATCGATGTACAACTCCGATCAATGTCTTTTTCCCCTTGTTGCATTTTACATTCGTACAGGTGGACCTCAAATCATTAGAGCCTGGATCATCTCTCATACCTGTCCTCATTTCAATCTTAGTCACAGTGCTTCCCCACCACCTTTTCCTTCCTTCCTGTCTCTCTGGAAAGCCCAGTTAAATTCCCAGTTTTGATCCCATTGAACTGAAATGACTATGAGGTCGTATTCATTACCTTGACTTAGAACATAGGATATAGAACAGGACAGCACAGTACAGGCCCTCAATGTTGTGCTGACCTTTATCCTCCTCTAAGACCAAACTCACCAACATACCATTCATTTTACGATCATCCATGTGCTGAGCCAAGAGTTGCTTAAATGTCCCTCATGTATCTGACTCGACTACGACAGCTGACAATGCATTCCACACACCCATCCTCTCTGAGTAAAGCACCTATCTCTGACATCTCCTCTCAACCTTCCTCCAATCACCTTGAAATTATGCCCCCCTCGTGATAGTCATTTCTCTGGGAAAAAGTCTCTGGCTATCCACTCCATCTCTGCCTCGCGTGATCTTGTACACCTCCATCAAGTCACCCCTCAGCCTTCTTCACACCAATCAGAAATGCCCTAGCTCCCTCAAGCTTCTTCATAAGACATACCCTTCAGTCCAAGCAGCATCCTGGTTAATCTGCTCTGCACCCTCTCTAAAGCTTCCATATCCTTCCTGTATTGGAGGCGACCAGAACTGAACATAATACTCCAAGTGTGGTCTAAACAGGGCTTTATAGAGCTGTAGCATAACCTCATGGCTCTTAAACTCAATCCCCCTGCTAATGAAAGCCAACCTATCATATGACTTCTTAACAACCCTGCTAACCTTGGTGGCAACCTTGAGGGATCTCGGGACACAGATCCCAAGATCCCTCTGTTCCTCCACACTGCCACGAATCCTGCCTTTAAACCTGTAATCTGTATTCAAATTTGACCTTCTAAAACGAAGCACTTCATATTTTTCCAGGTTGAACTTCATCTGCCACTTCTCAGCCCAGCTCTGCATCCTATCAATGTCCTGATTGCAACCTACCACAGCCCTCCACACTATCCACAACTCCATCTATCTTAGTATCATTACCCACCCTTCCACTTCCAAGTCATTTGTAAAAATCACAAACAGCAGAGATTCCGGATCAGATCCCTGTGGAACACCACTGGTCACCGAGCTCCAGGCTGAATACTTTCCATCTACTACCACCCTCTGTCTTCAATGGGCCAGCCATATCTGTATTCAGACAGCCAAATTTCCCTGTATCCCATCCTCCTTATTTTCTGAATGAGCCTACCATGAGGAACATTATCAAACGCACTGTTAAAATCCAGTTCCACCACATCCACTGCTTTACCTTCATCAATGTGTTTTGTCGCAACCTCAAAGAATTCAATAAGGTTTGTGAGGCATGACCTGCCCCTCACAAAGCCACGCTGACTATCTCTAATGACACTATGCTTTTCCAAATAATCATAAATCCTGTCTCTCCAATAATTTGCCCACCACTGACTTAAGACTGACATAATTCCCAGGATTATCCCTATTCCATTTCTTAAACAAGGAAATAACATTTGCCACCCTCCAATCATCTGGTGCTACTCAAGTGGACAGTGAGGACACAAAGATCATCGTCAAATGTCTTCCCTCACTTCCCCTAGTAACCCACGCTATCCGTTCATCTATCTATTCATACATTAAGATACAAAGCCTTTAAGTTTTTTCTATTATTGAATTTACTTTTATAGTTGGTGGTACAATTTGACATTTTGTCCTATCCTTGTATTTCCTGGTAACAATCAGCTCCATCACTAATCTGCGATCCTACCTCATCCTTTACCTCTCCATCTTCTATTACCATCTATAAAATATTTCTCCTATTTACCTTCAATCTAAAAGTAACCTATAATAGATTCATCGAATTAGCAGCTCTTACCAACTAATGAATTTATGGTTTTCCTGTGATGTCACTCTTACTCTCATGCTGGGCCCCTCAGTCCTGAACTTCAAGTTATTCCATAAAAAAGACATTACAAACTTATTAGCCAAAAATCAAGTGAAAAAGTATTTCATCCCCTCTGCTCAGAATTCCCACATTGCTCCAAACTCCCAGGAATACATACTGACTCAGTATGAGTTTGATTTCTCCTTCTTGATCATGCAAAACTTATTGATCATGCACTGTAGGTTTGCTCGTTGAGCTGGAGGTTTGATATCCAGACGTTTCATTACCTGGCTAGGTAACATCATCACTTGGCGACCTCCAAGTGAAGTGAAGCTATTGTCTCCTGCTTTCTATTTATATCTTTCTCCTGGATGGCGTTCCTGGGGTTTGTGGTGATGTCATTTCCTGTTCATTTTCTGAGGGGTTGATAGATGGTATCCACATCTATGTGCTTGTTTATGGCATTGTGGTTGGAGTACCAGGCCTCTAGGAATTCTCTGGCATGTCTTTGCTCAGCCTGTCCCAGGATAGATGTGTTGTCCCAGTCAAAATGGTGGTCTTTTTCATTCATGTGTAGGGCTATGAGGGAGAGGGGGTCATGTCTTTTTGTGGCTAGCTGGTGTTCGTGTATCCTGGTGGCTAACTTTCTTCCTGTTTGTCCTACGTAGTGTTTGTGGCAGTCCTTGCATGGAATTTTGTAGATGACGTTGGTTTTGTCCATGGGTTGTACTGGGTCTTTTAAGTTTGTTAGTTTTTGTTTGAGAGTATTGGTGGGTTTGTGTGCTACTAGGATTCCAAATGGTCTTAGTAGTCTGGCTGTCATTTCTGAAACTTCTTTGATGTATGGTAAGGTGGTTAGGGTTTCTGGCTGTGTTTGGTCTGCTTGTCGTGGTTTGTTCCTGAGGAATCTGCGGACTGTATTTTTTGAGTATCTGTTCTTCTTGAATAGGTGGTTCTCCTCTGTCTTCCGAAGTTTGTCTGTGCTGCAGTGTGTGGTGGCTCGTTGGAATAGTGTTCTGATACAGCTTCGTTTGTGTGTTTTGGGATGGTTGCTGGTGTAGTTAAGTATTTGGTCAGTGTTTGTCGGTTTTCTGTATACGCAGGTTTGTAGTTCTCCGTTGTCCTTTCTTTCGACTGTGACGCCCAGGAATGCGAGTTTGTTGTCGGTTTCTTCCTCCTTGGTGAACTTTATGCCTGTCAGGGTGTTGTTCATGAAGTTAAATGTCTCTTCTATCTTGTTTTCTTTTGGGAAGACAAAGGTGTCATCTACGTAGCGGACCCAGATTTTTGGTTTGATGGTTGGTAAGGCTGTTTGTTCTAGTCTTTGCATTACCGCTTCTGCTATGAATCCTGATAGCGGAGATCCCATGGGTGTGCCGTTGGTTTGTTTGTAGACTATGTTGTTGAAGGTGAAGTGGGTGGTGAGGCACAGGTCCACTAGCTTCATGATGTTTTCGTTGGTAATGTGATTGATGATGGTTGGGGGGGGGTGATGGTCTCTTCTAAAAGTGTGGTAAGTGTTTCCTTTGCCAGGTCGATGTTGATGGAGATGAACAGTGCTGTTACGTCGAATGAGATCATTGTTTCGTCTTCCTCTATTTTGGTGTTTTTGATGATTTTTAGGAAGTCCTGGGTGGAGTGGATGGAGTGCTGTGACTCTTCTACTAGGTACTTCAGTCTTGTGTGTAGTTCTTTGGCCAGTCTGTAAGTTGGTGTTCCGGGTAGTGAGACTATGGGTCTGAGGGGGGCTCCTGGTTTATGGATTTTGGGTAGTCCGTAGAATTGTGGGGTGTTGGTCCCGTCAAGTTGCATTTTCTAGAATTCTGTCTTGCTTAATTGTCCGGAATTGTGTCATTTTCTTCAGAGATATGGAACTTTGTTTCCTAATTGTGGGGTCGGGTCTAGCACCACCTGTTGGTAGGTGTTGGTGTCTGCGAGTAGTGCATTGGCTTTCTCTATGTAGTCCCCTCTGTTCAGGATGACTGTGAGCCAACCCTTTGTCTGCAGGTAATGTAATGATGTTTTTGTCTTTTTTGAGGTTTTCTAGGGCTTTCGTTTCTTGTGTGTTCAGCTTGTTTCCTTCCCACTTTCGGCTCAGAGTAGGTGCGACTATCTGTCTGATCGTTTGTTGTGTTTCTTCCGTGAGATTGTTGTCCTTCAATGTGGTTTCTAATGCCACGAGGAAATCCTTCTTGTCAGTGTCTCAGTAATTGAAATTTAACCCTTTTACTAGTACCGCTTTTTCTGTGTCTGATAGGGTCCGGTCTGATAAGTTCTTTATCCATGCCCCTGTGTTATCGGTTTTGTCTTTGTTTGTGAGTCTGTCAAGTTTTCTCTTCAGGTCCTGATTTTTTGAAACACAGATAAAGAGCCCTCGGAATCCTAGTATCACACAAACCCACCAACACTCTCAAACAAAAACTAACAAACTTAAAAGACCCAGTACAACCCATGGACAAAACCAGCGTCATCTACAAAATTCCATGCAAGGACTGCCACAAACACTACGTAGGACAAACAGGAAGAAAGTTAGCCACCAGGATACACGAACACCAGCTAGCCACAAAAAGACACGACCCTCTCTCCCTCATAGCCCTACACATGGATGAAAAAAGCCACCATTTCGATTGAGACAACACATCTATCCTGGGACAGGCTGAGCAAAGACATGCCAGAGAATTCCTAGAGGCCTGGCACTCCAACCACAACGCCATAAACAAGCACATAGATCTAGATGCCATCTATCAACCCCTCAGAAAACGAACAGGAAATGACATCACCACAAACCCCAGGAACCCCATCCAGGAGAAAGATATAAATAGAAAGCAGGAGACAACAGCTTCGCTTCACTTGGAGGTCGCCACTGATGATGTTACCTAGCCAGGTAATGAAATGTCTGGATATCAAACCTACAGCTCAGTGAGCAAACCTACACCCTAAACCTCAACCTGAACTACAAACCTTCACAAACCTTGCAAAAGATGATCATGCACTTTTGACAGATCCTATCTTAAGTAGACCTGAAGGTAAGCTGACATTATTCACACTAGTTAAGCATTGAGTCAGGTGATGGAGAAACATTGGGAAGGTCAATGCAACATGAAGGTTGCATTTATTGATCTAGAGAAGTCTCATGACTGGGTGCCTAGGGAAGGAGCCTGGAGATGGGCTAGCATTTGTGAATTCTCCTCTGAGAGGTACATAAGACTATTATAGTTCATGTACAAGGAGTACCAGACAAGAATAAGAAGCAGTGAGGAGGAAGAATGAAAGATTTAAAGTCAGAATTAGATCACATCAAAGACTGGCATTGAAGTCCTATTCCATCTTGGTTATTTGGATATTCTAACTAAGGAAGTGAAATGAGAAGTCCCAGGATCAATGGCAAATGCAGATGACATTGAGCCATACAGAGGGGATGACGAGAATGTGATTGAGTGTCTGGAGAACTGGATAAAAGCACTGCAGAAAATCAGTGGATTGGAGACACAGATTCTGGACTGTCCATTTGAGGATCAAAATGACAGCGTAGAGATTATGGTTGAAGACTTGAAGAAAGTGATTAGTTTCAAGTACCTGGTCAGAAGGTGGAAATATAGCATGCTGAGAAGATTGGAGTAATTGAAAGTGAAGTGTTAGGTAATAGAGTTGTAGAAATGGGAGGGGCAAGAAGAAGATTGAGGATTGATGTCATCTCTCAATGGGAAGTGATTCTTTAAAAATCAGTATCCCAGAGGCTCGGATTTTCAGTTATTGAGTATATTCAAGAGAGAAATTGATTGAGTTATCGGGGATCTGAAGGAATTAGGGAATGTGAAGATGGGAGAGTTCATGTAAAAGGTCTGTTTCAACCTTAGCGAATGATAGAAGAATTTTGAAAAGTCAATTGGCCTTCAACTTTGTACGTTATTACCTGTAGGGTGGTTGTGTGTCATTCGCCCTGATTCGATGCTCACTTGCACGAGATTGTCCAGTTTCTCAGGTTGCCAATACCTCATCCCGATGCACATGGCTTTAGTGGCTGCCCCAAATCCTGACCCTTCATTAAAACAGAAATGGTGAGAGATGAAACGTCAGGACTGTGGTCAGACATTGAGATGCTCCCGATTACCAAGACGACACCTGCAGTGGGTACCGCATACCTTTCTCATTGAAAGGGGTGTGCCATCCCAAGACATAGTTATCGGGTTTGAGTTGGGTGCAGCCTTCAATGGTCGCTGGGTCTGGCCGTCGTTTATGGATTTTCTCAACAATCTCGGCGTAGACTTTCACCATTTCACGATAAAGATCCTCAAGGGACCAGAAATCTAGAAGTTCAAGTACAGATAAAGTTAGTTTCAGAATATTCTTTTAAAAAGGCATGTTTGGATCCTTCCATGCCCTCGCCCACCACATCCCTGTTATCTCCTCTAGCCTCACAACCCTCTGAGATCTCTGCTTTCCTCTGGAAAGTCCTGATTTAAATGACCCACTACTGGAGACTGCACTTTCATCTGGTCAGCACCTTAACTCTGAAACTCCCTCTGTATATTTCTACACCTCTCCACCTCACCTCTTTCCCTCAGTCTGCTTCTTAGAACCCATTTTTTTGACCAGGCTTCTAATCACCTGCCCTAATGCTGTATCAGGTGATTTAGTGTTAACATTTATTTGGTAATAGCTCCTGTGACGCACCTTAGGGCATCCTACCACATTATGGGTGCCATGTCAATGCAAGCAACTTCGCTTCATTTCGCAGAACCAAAACATTGTTTCAGTGCTGGAGGAAGCATTTGGTCCACTGTGTTGTCAAAAGAGGACACCCCATGATCTTCTCCCCGTGACCTTGCACGTGCTTTGCTTTTGGATAATAATCCAATTCCTTATCGAACGCTTTGATTGAACCTGCTTTCACGACAGTGTCAGTCAATGCATTCCAAATGCCAAATGCCCTTACTGATAATGTAGACTGTCTATTTTCATCACCAACATTTTACACTCAGTTGTATCAGCTGCTATCAGGGAAAACAGGAATGAAAACGGACGGCAGTACTTAGACAAGAAGTAATTTCTGAGCAGCCAGTAATGCCCAAATCTCATGAGGGATGTTTTCGACTCAGCCAGACCACTCAAACATTCTTAAGCAGGCAACCCCAGACCATAACTTTGCAATTTGTTTCGGTAAGTGTACGGCGAAAATTATCCAGATTAAGTTAGTGAGGTTGACTAGTAGATTTTAAAACCGACAGAAATTTATTCACAACATTATACAATTAAACACAAAGAACAGAATAAAAAGAGCCCCAGAGAACTCAGTCTATCCAAACGAGACTTAAGTATGCTGTTCCGAATATACACAACAGTCCCAATAAACAAACTCCCTTTAAAACCCAGTATAAATGCTTACAGGTTGAAGTTGAAGGGCTGAAAAAGAAAGAGAGAGTTTCCACACAGTTCAGGACTGACCTAAACTGCTCAGCAAGAGAGCTGACCACTCCCCTTTCATTATACAGGTCACTTCTAAAACATGACCACTTTGGCCTGAAGTCTCATCTGTTTACATATAAACAAAAGGCCTCTCAAAATCCTTTTCATCTCTGTACCAAACCAGACTGATCGGAGCCCAGCCTGGTTTATTTTCCCTGTGGAAAAAAAATCAAAGACAGAGTACCCTTGAGCCGGGGAACAGCCTTTAGAAAAAAGAGGGACTAGCTTTGTGACAGTGAGTAAAGAAAAATGAGCAGAAGGATGGGTTAAAACAAGAATGCTGAACAATTTCAAAGCAAAGCACTCAAAGGATCAATGTGAAATATAAATTAGCAGCAAAAAGAATAAAGATATATAAATGAACTCTGGGAGGTGTTTTCAAGCAAAGAGCATGACAATGAAAGAGTTGACAAGGAAAAATGGAAATTGTGAGATTCTTGTTGGTCAGTGATATCCTGTTTGGTTTCTGCAGTGTGTGGATTTGTGTGGGAAATCATATCTGCCCGCCTTGACAGAGCTTTTTAAATAAGTAATAAAGAGGTTTGATGAGGGGAGTGTGGTGGAGGTGATCTACATGGACTTCAATAAGGCGTACAATAAGGTTCCACATGGTAGACTAGTTAGCAAGGTTAAATGAGATGGAATACAGGGAGAACTAATCATTTGGCTATGGAACTAGCTCAAAGGTAGAGGATGGTGGTGAAGGGTTGCTTTTTAGACTGGAGGCCTGTGACCAGCAGTGTGCCATTAGGATCAGTGCTGAATCCACTGCTTCTCATCATTTATATAAATGATTTGGATGTGAACTTCAGAAGGATGGTTAGTAATTTTGCAGACGACACCAAAATTGGAATTGTAGTGGGCAACGAAGGAGATTACCTCAGAGTATTACAGGACCTTAATCAGAGCAGTGGAGGCAATGGCCTAGTGGTACTGTTCCTGGACTGTTAATCTTGAGGCCTAGATAATGCTTTGAGGACCTGAGTTCAAATCCTGCCATGGCAGATCAAGGGATTTGAACTAAATTTCTTTAAAAAACTGGAATTAGGTGTCAAATGATGACCATGTATCCATTGCTGATTTTGGAAAAACCCATCTGGTTCACTTATGTCCTTTAGGGAAGGAAACCTGGTCTGGCCTACATGTGACTCCAGACCCACAGCAATGTGGTTGACTCTTAACTGCCCTCTGGGCTATTAAGGATGGGCAATAAATGTTGCCTAGTCAGTGACACCCACGTCCTGTGAACAAATAATACAAAAAATGGGCCAATGGTCTCAGGAGAGGCAGGTGGAGTTTAATGTAAACAAATAGACAAATAGATGAATGTAGACAAAGGCAAATCAGAGTAAGATTTAAACACTTAATGGTAAGTGTTGCTGAACAAAGACACCTTGGAGTGCAGGTTCATAGTTCCTTGAAAGTGGAGTCACAGGTAGATAGGAGAGTGAAGAAGGCACTGACTCTACTTTCCTTTATTAGTCAGAGTATTGAGTACAGGAGTTGGGAGGTCACGTTGTGGCTATACAGGACATTGGTTAGGTCACTTAGGAATATTGCGTGCAATTCTGGTCTCCCTCCTATCGGGAAGATGTTGTGAAGCTTGAAAGGGTTCAGAAAAAATTTACAAGAATATTGCCAAGGTTAGAGGGCTTGAGCTACAAGGAGAGGCTGAACAGGCTGGGGCTGTTTTCCCTGGAGCGTTGGAGGCTGAGGGGTGACCTTATAGAGGTTTATAAAATTATGAGGGGCATGGATAGGGCAAATAGCCAAGGTCTTTTCCCTGGGGTCGGGGAGTCCAGAACTAAAGGGCATAGGTTTAGGGTGAGAGGGGAAAGATATAAAAGAGACCTAAGGGGCAACATTTTCACACAGAGGATGGTGTGTGTATGGAATGAGCTGGCAGAGGATGTGGTGGAGGCTGATACAATTACAACATTTAAAAGGCATTTGGATGGGTATATGAATAGGAAGGGTTTGGAGGGATATGGGCCAAATGCTGGCAAATGGGACTAGATTACGTCAGGATATCTGGTCAGCATGGACCAGTTGGACTGAAGGGTCTATTTCCATGCTGTACAGCTCTATGACTCTAAGACTTTGATCAGGCTCCAATGTAAGCCATAACTAAGGCTCCATTACCCCTCACAAATAAGAATTTCCTCCTAGATTCTTTGGGCCACTCATTCCTATATTCTACACTACTCCTTAATTGGCTGTTTCACAGACTGCCAACTTGTAAGATTAAAGAAAATAAAAATGTACAGTCAATCAGCCTTGTGCTAAATGGGTGATATATCAAGGCAGTGTTTGGTTGTGTTTATATTGTGTTACATGAGTTTTCACACTCATCACCCCTGGGCTCTAATCTGCTACATGCTATTCTGGGTACCCAGAACCATATCGGAGTAATGTCAGTGATCTCTAGAACAGGATTGTGATGGAGGTCAATGAGTGCACACAAATTCACAGAATACCTTGCATTCTGTTGGTGTGCCAACGATCCCTGGCTCTTAAAGGATGAACTACCCAATGATGGTCCAGACAAAAAATAACAAGGTGATTTGTGTTAAACACTTTCAGAAATATGCAAAACTCAGGGACATTTTCTAATCAATTTGATCATCAATATTTTCCTCCAGTCAACTTTTCCTCCAATTCACTTTTGTTTAAATGGTCATTCAGTGTAAATTCAGTCATGAAGATACCATGAAATAATCGCAAGAGATCTCAATGTGTCCCGTTGTTATGTATATTCAAGGCTGAGGTTGATATACTGTTGGGCAGTAAGGAAAATAAGGCACATGTTGATTAGGCAAGAAAGTAGAGTGGAGATCAAAAATCAGCCTTGGTCTTAGTGTTGCACCCAATTTGTATGATCTTACTTTCAAAGATTTCATGAAAATGTTAGTACGTACAATTTCACTCAGCTGCACATGAGACAAAAGAAATGAAGAAGTAACAGGATACTCTACAACACTGCATGGATACGATCGGGATTCTCTATCGTTGGGATGAAAATATTGTTTGGCTACAGTGTGAGGACAGGTTTAACGCTGTGTGTTTGCTGAGGGAATATTCTGAAGGTACTATGTGTACTGTGGCCTTTTTCTGCAGGTGTACTGTGGTGTAATTTGTATGTTCTGTGTGGTTGTGTACTGTGATTACATTCTGCCTTGTAATTTGAAAGGAGACTGTGTGATCTGTGTGTATACTGAGGGATTACACTGCAAATACTCTGTGCACGCATGCGTATACTGTGGGAGTATCCTGCAGACTGTGGAAGTTTTCAGGAGGAACTGTGTGATTAAGTTGGGAATATTCTGCCCATAATGTATGCACATTGTCGAAGAAAGCTACAAGTACTGACTGTATAGTGTAGATGCAATCGACTATACTGGGTGTATTCTATAAGTACTGTTTGAAAATTGAGAGAATTTTGGAGGTACGGTTTGTACCCAATAAGAAGATTCTGTAGGTATGCAATGAAAGTATGTTGCAAGAACTGTATACTGTCATTCTGTAACCCACCTCACCCAAGACCTGCACGCTGCTGCCACACCTCCAAGGCTTTGTATTTTACAGTCAAAGCAACAGCAGTGTTTAATTTTCATTGTGATTCTTTCAGGCTGAAGTAAAGATTATTAATCATTAATCTGCAGTCCATGCCTGCATCAAACAGATGCCCTGTTTGGTGAAGGAATCCAATTGATGAAGTCCCTATGACCAGCCAGGAGGAACAAGGCAGAACTCTGGAGCTTGCTGCTTTGCCACCAGGTCCAACTCACCACTGAGTGTACTCATGTTGTTCTCAGCTCTGAGCCAGTCAACCAGCAGCCCTCATCAACCTTTGGGTTTCCGTTCTCTTCGTACTTAACCCCTGATAGCTATCAGTGCATTGAGCAACTTTCTGCTCACTTTCCTGGTGATTGCTCTGGTGTGTTCTTACACTGCGAGCTAGCACTCTTTACTTTCCCTTCAACCTTTGACCCCACACAATGAGCCAGAGGTGCCTTAGGGACCAGCGTTCTCCCCTTCACCCCAGGTTCATGGTACTTTGATGAAATGTGATGAGCCTCTTGCATGGGATCCCTCTGGGTGCTCCGGTTTCCTCCCACAGTCCAAAGTTTGGCCATGCTAAATTGCCCATAGTGTTCAGGGATGTGTAAGCTAGGTGTATTAGTCAGGGGAATGGGTTTGGGTGGGATACTCTTCGGAGAGTCAGTGTGGACCTGTTAGGCCAAAGAGCCTGCTTCCACGCTGTAGGGATTCCTTGATTCCATGAACACTCATGCAACCAAAAGCAAGTAGTCACAAGCATGAGAGTCCAGAAATGGTTCTTCTTCCTCGTGAGGTCTGGCAATCTTCTGCCACACGGTCCAGTGAGAGTGGGTCAACTAATGGTCAAAACTGCCGCATTCCGCACAGTATTCCTTTACAATGGGGATAACTTGAACCACTGCAGTGTGAGGAGTGCCGATCATTCGCTAAGGAGGGTACCACTGGAAGGTCTCAATGCTAGTGAGGTTTGAGCAGAGCAGTCAGGTGCTCCTCTGAAGCCTGACCTCTTTGGCAGAGCTTACATGAACAGGAACTTAGTTAAAATAGTCCTGTGCCCCGCGCAATCCTCCATAACAACATTGCCCACTCTCTCTTGCAATAGGTCCCCATGGCAACGGATAATCATTGCTATCTGTGACATCCACCACTGCAGGCTCACAGGTATTAGAGGGTGGCACGGTGGCACAGTGGTTAGCACTGCTACCTCCCAGCACTAGAGACCCAGGTTCAATTCCTGCCTCAGGCGACTGTCTGTGTGGAGTTTGCACGTTCTCCCTGTGTCTGTGTGGGTTTCCTCGGGGTGCTCTGGTTTCTTCCCACAGTCCAAAAATGTGCAGGTTAGGTGAATTGGCCATGCTAAATTGCCTGTAGTGTTAGGTGTAAGGGGGTCTGGGTCAGTGTAAACTTGTTGGGCCGAAGGGCCTGTCTCCACACTGTAAGTAATCTAATCTAAAAAAAATGCAAATTTGTATTCCATTTTATACTGCTTACACGCAAATGCAAGGAACTAATGTTCGAATCGTGTCTTTTTTGTCTTTAAAAAGTGTGGATTGCAAGGAGGTAGAATTGATTTAAAAGCAAAATTACCAGGATGCCCGTCGAATTTCATACCTATTGTGAACTCTGTTATTTGTGGCTAGGGGTTTCAGCAATACGCAGATGATCAGGATTAGAATTGTTGATCAGAAGTGAAGCTGATTGGTTTTCAGCAAACTGAAGAGGTTGGAACTGGAAACAAGTTACAGACACGGGGAGGGAGAATGACATAGGAGATGTGGGCTGTTGTCCTCCCCAGCAGACCCAGCCTGTTTTCGACACCAAAAAAAAAAGCTTCAGTTTAATCTTGAGGAAAACCAATGACCTTTTCTGCAGCAGTCGCTGTGAACTGTGACTTTGGAACTGATAAATCAGAGACATTTTCCAAGTTTGATCTGTACTTCTTAAAAACCCAGCAGAAGCTTTCCGAAAAAGACAAGTGAACGCCAAGGGCCTGGTTGGCTGAAAATCTCAGCATTGGAATGTGGGAGTAAAGATCACCGAGCCAACTTTCTAGTTTATTTCGTGTGTGTGTGTGTGTCAGATGAGTTAGTAATCTTACATGCCAATGGTACATGTTAAGGGGGATAGAATACCCCCACTCCCCCCGTCCTCACTTCCACCCCACCAATCTCCGAATACAGCGCATTACCCTCTGCCATCTCCGCCACCTACAGTCAGACCCCACCACCAGAAGATATTTCCCTCCCCATCCCTATTGGCATTCTGCAGAGACCACTCCCTCTGCGACTCCCTCATTTGGTCCATGCCCCCCACCAACCCACCCCCCAACCCCAGCACCTTCCCTTGCCACCACAAGCAGTGCAAAACCAACACCCACCCCTCTCCCCTCGCTTTCGTCCAAGGGCCCAAAAGATCCTTCCACATTCAGCAGACATTATCCTGCACATCCAAACACCTCATCTACTGTGTCCACTGCTCTCGATGTGGTCTCCTCTACACTGGGGAGACAGGACGCCAACTTGCGGAACATTTCAGGGAGCATCTCTGGGACACACGTACCAAACAACCCCACCGCCCCATGGGTGATCACTTCAACTCCTTCTTCCACTCCACCAAAGATGTGCAAGTCCTGGGCCTCCCCTACTGCCAAATTCTAGCCACCCAACTGAGGCAGAACATCTCATCTTCCACCTTGGGACCTTCCAACCACACAGAATCAATGTCGATTTCACTAGTTTCCTCATCTCCCGCGCCCCTCCCCCCACCCCACCACCTTATCCCAGATCCAACCTTCCAACTCGGCATTGCCCTCTTGACCTGTCCTACCTGTCCATCTTCCTTCCCGCCTATCCACTCCATCCTCTTCTCCAGCCTATCACCATCACCCCCGACCTCTATCCACCTATCACCTTCCCAGCTACCTTCCTCCAGCCCCAGCCCCACCCTCCTATTTATTTCTCAGCCATCTTCTCCCCCACCCCACCCTCCCAACATTCCTGATGAAGGGCTTACACCCAAAACGTGGATCCTCCTGCTCCTGGGATGCTGCCTGACCTGCTGTGCTTTTCCAGCACCACACTCTGGACTCTGATCTCCAGCATCTGTAGTCATTGCTTTCTCCAAATGGTTTATATCTGTTTATCTGATACTATAGTCTAGTTACGTATAATAAGTAAAAAATCTTGTTGAGTACAGAAACCTGGTTCATATTTTATATCAACCTTAGTCTAAAAGTAAGACAAATTGAGATGCTGTGCACACAAAAAAGAATTAACATTAGGTGCAACTCTGAGAATAATGAGGCTCAATTTACAGTGTATCACTCTGGTGGGTCATCACACTAGAACTTTCACACAAATCTTCATGTGACCCCTTCCTTACGGTATCACTGCTCTCAGTCCCAAAACCCCCAGGTGGTTTAGGCATGTGAGGAGGACGTTTGCTGCGGTTCAACATGCTGCAGGATGGCACGGTTAGTGACCTCCAAGTACTTGAACCTGCAATTAACTGGGCATCAGCCGCAGCTTCCTAGCTGGGGCCGGGCCAGGACGTTCCAGGAGGCATTGTGCCATCTGGCGGGTATCAGTAGATGCATTATCAACAAACAGAAATCGCAATTATATAGCAACTATCACAAACCATCAGGGCAGCTAAAGGCTATTTGAAGCTATTGAAGCAACTTGCAAGTGTAGTTATTGTAGTGACGGAGACAACAGGGCAGCAGCTAAGGGGCACACTAACTGTCCACCTGAAGTGGGCAGATTCCCTGATTTAGGGATCTCATATTTCTGATACATATTGGGTAGGACACTGGACAGGCTACAAACTTCTCCTGCTCTTCTCTGAAAAGGAAAATGGCACCACTTACATCAATCCATGCAGACATCACCCCACCCCAACACTGCACTTCCAACAGCGCAGAACTCCTTCACGGCTACACTTCCAACAGTGCAGCACCCCTTCAGGGTTACACTTCCAACAGTGCAGTACTCCTTCAGGGTTACACTTCCAACAGCGCAGCACTCCTTCAGGGCTACACTTCCAACAGTGCAGCACCCCTTCAGGGTTACACTTCCAACAGCGCAGCACTCCTTCAGGGCTACACTTCCAACAGTGCAGTACTCCTTCAGGGTTACACTTCCAACAGTGCAGCACTCGTTCAGGGTTACACTTGCAACAGCGCAGTCCTCCTTCAGGGTTACACTTGCAACAGCGCAGTCCTCCTTCAGGGTTACACTTGCAACAGCGCAGTCCTCCTTCCGACTGCACTTCCAACAGTGCAGCACCCCTTCAGGGTTACACTTCCAACAGCGCAGTACTCCTTCACGGCTACACTTCCAACAGCGCTGCACTCCTTCAGGGCTACATTTCCAACAGTGCAGTACTCCTTCAGGGCTACACATCCAACAGTGCAGTACTCCTTCAGGGTTACACTTCGAACAGCACAGCACTCCTTCCGGGCTACACTTCCAACAGCGTAGTACACTGTCTGGGCTACACTTCCAAAAGTGCAGTACTCCTTCAGGGCTACACTTGGAACAGTGCAGCACTCCTTCAGGGTTACACTTCCAACCGCGCAGTACACATTCACGGCTTCACTGCCAACCGCGCAGTACACCTTCAGGGCTACACTTGCAACAGCACAATACTCTGTCAGGGCTACCCTACCAACAGCGCAGTACGACATCAGCTCTACACATCCAACAGCGTAGCACTCCTTCAGGGTTACACTTCCAACAGTGCAGTCCTTATTCAAGGCTACAGTTCCAACAGTGTGGTAATCCTTTTGTGTTCCACTTCCAACAGTGCAGCTCTCCTTCAGGGTTACACTTCCAACAGCGCAGTACACCTTCAGGGTTACACTTCCAACACTGCAGTACACCTTCAGGGTTACACTTCCAACAGCGCAGTACTCCTTCAGGGTTACACTTCCAACAGCGCAGTACTCCTTCAGGGTTACACTTCCAACAGCGCAGTACACCTTCAGGGTTACATTTCCAACACTGCAGTACTCCTTCAGGGTTACATTTCCAACACTGCAGTACTCCTTCAGGGTTACACTTCCAACAGCGCAGTACACCTTCAGGGTTACATTTCCAACACTGCAGTACTCCTTCAGGGTTACACTTCCAACAGTGCAGTACCCCTTCAGAGTTACACTTCCAACAGCGCAGTACTCCTTCAGGGCTACACTTCCAACAGCGCAGTAGCCCTTCAGGGTTACACTTCCAACAGTGCAGTACCCCTTCAGGGTTACACTTCCAACAGCGCAGTACCCCTTCAGGGTTACACTTCCAACAGTGCAGTACACCATCAGGGTTACACTTCCAACAACGCAGTACCCCTTCAGGGTTACACTTCCAACAGCGCAGTACCCCTTCAGGGTTACACTTCCAACAGCGCAGTACACCTTCAGGGTTACACTTCCAACAGCGCAGTACCCCTTCAGGGTTACACTTCCAACAGCGCAGTACACCATCAGGGTTACACTTCCAACAGCGCAGTACCCCTTCAGGGTTACACTTCCAACAGCGCAGTACCCCTTCAGGGTTACACTTCCAACAGCGCAGTACACCTTCAGGGTTACACTTCCAACAGCGCAGTTCACCTTCAGGGTTACACTTCCAACACTGCAGTACACCATCAGGGTTACACTTCCAACAGTGCAGCTCTCCTTCAGGGTTACACTTCCAACAGCGCAGTACACCTTCAGGGTTACACTTCCAACAGTGCAGCACTCCTTCAGGGTTACACTTCCAACAGCGCAGTACCCCTTCAGGGTTACACTTCCAACACTGCAGTACACAATCAGGGTTACACTTCCAACAGTGCAGCTCTCCTTCAGGGTTACACTTCCAACAGCGCAGTACACCATCAGGGTTGCACTTCCAACAGCGCAGTACCCCTTCAGGGTTACACTTCCAACAGCGCAGTACCCCTTCAGGGTTACACTTCCAACAGCGCAGTACACCTTCAGGGTTACACTTCCAACAGCGCAGTACACCTCCAGGGTTACACTTCCAACAGTGCAGTACCCCTTCAGGGTTACACTTCCAAAACTGCAGTACACCATCAGGGTTACACTTCCAACAGCGCAGTACACCTTCAGGGTTACACTTCCAACAGCGCAGTACACCTTCAGGGTTACACTTCCAACAGTGCAGTACACCTTCAGGGTTACACTTCCAACAGTGCAGTACCCCTTCAGGTTTACACTTCCAACAGTGCAGTACCCCTTCAGGGTTACACTTCCAACAGTGCAGTACACGTTCAGGGTTACACTTCCAACAGTGCAGTACCCCTTCAGGGTTACCCTTCCAACCGTGCAGCTCTCCTTCAGGGTTACACTTCCAACAGTGCAGCACCCCTTCAGGGTTACACTTCCAACAGTGCAGCACTCCTTCAGGGTTACACTTCCAACCGTGCAGCTCTCCTTCAGGGTTACACTTCCAACAGTGCAGTACCCCTTCAGGGTTACCCTTCCAACCGTGCAGCTCTCCTTCAGGGTTACACTTCCAACAGTGCAGCACCCCTTCAGGGTTACACTTCCAACACTGCAGTACCCCTTCAGGGTTACACTTCCAACAGTGCAGTACCCCTTCAGGGTTACACTTCCAACAGTGCAGTACCCCTTCAGGGTTACCCTTCCAACCGTGCAGCTCTCCTTCAGGGTTACACTTCCAACAGTGCAGCACCCCTTCAGGGTTACCCTTCCAACCGTGCAGCTCTCCTTCAGGGTTACACTTCCAACAGTGCAGCACCCCTTCAGGGTTACACTTCCAACACTGCAGTACCCCTTCAGGGTTACACTTCCAACACTGCAGTACCCCTTCAGGGCTACACTTCCAACAGTGCAGTACCCCTTCAGGGCTACACTTCCAACACTGCAGTACTCCTTCAGGGTTACACTTCGAACAGCACAGCACACCTTCTGTGCTACACTTCCAACAGCGTAGTACACCGTCTGGGCTACACTTCCAAAAGTGCAGTACTCATTCAGGGCTACACTTGGAACAGTGCAGCACTCCTTCAGGGTTACACTTCCAACCGCGCAGTACACCTTCACGGCTTCACTGCCAACCGCGCAGAACACCTTCAGGGCTACACTTGCAACAGCGCAATACTCTGTCAGGGCTACCCTACCAACAGCGCAGTATGACATCAGCTCTACACATCCAACAGCGTAGCACTCCTTCAGGGTTACACTTCCAACAGTGCAGTCCTTATTCAAGGCTACAGTTCCAACAGTGTGGTAATCCTTTTGTGTTCCACTTCCAACAGTGCAGCTCTCCTTCAGGGTTACACTTCCAACAGCGCAGTACACCTTCAGGGTTACACTTCCAACACTGCAGTACACCTTCAGGGTTACACTTCCAACAGCGCAGTACTCCTTCAGGGCTACACTTCCAACAGCGCAGTACACCTTCAGGGTTACACTTCCAACAGCGCAGTACTCCTTCAGGGCTACACTTCCAACAGTGCAGTACTCCTTCAGGGTTACACTTCCAACAGCGCAGTACACCATCAGGGTTACACTTCCAACAGCGCAGTACTCCTTCAGGGCTACACTTCCAACAGCGCAGTACACCTTCAGGGTTACACTTCCAACACTGCAGTACTCCTTCAGGGTTACACTTCGAACAGTGCAGTACCCCTTCAGGGTTACACTTCCAACAGCGCAGTACCCCTTCAGGGTTACACTTCCAACAGTGCAGTACCCCTTCAGGGTTACACTTCCAACAGCGCAGTACTCCTTCAGGGTTACACTTCCAACACTGCAGTACTCCTTCAGGGTTACACTTCCAACAGTGCAGTACCCCTTCAGGGTTACACTTCCAACAGCGCAGTACCCCTTCAGGGTTACACTTCCAACAGCGCAGTACACCATCAGGGTTACACTTCCAACAGCGCAGTACCCCTTCAGGGTTACACGTCCAACAGCGCAGTACCCCTTCAGGGTTACACTTCCAACAGCACAGTACACCTTCAGGGTTACACTTCCAACAGCGCAGTACACCTTCAGGGTTACACTTCCAACAGTGCAGTACCCCTTCAGGGTTACACTTCCAACACTGCAGTACACCATCAGGGTTACACTTCCAACAGTGCAGCTCTCCTTCAGGGTTACACTTCCAACAGCGCAGTACACCATCAGGGTTACACTTCCAACAGCGCAGTACCCCTTCAGGGTTACACTTCCAACAGCGCAGTCCCCCTTCAGGGTTACACTTCCAACAGCGCAGTACACCTTCAGGGTTACACTCCCAACAGAGCAGTACACCTTCAGGGTTACACTTCCAACAGTGCAGTAACCCTTCAGGGTTACACTTCCAACACTGCAGTACACCATCAGGGTTACACTTCCAACAGCGCAGTACACCTTCAGGGTTACACTTCCAACAGCGCAGTACACCTTCAGGGTTACACTTCCAACAGTGCAGTACACCTTCAGGGTTACACTTCCAACAGTGCAGTACCCCTTCAGGGTTACACTTCCAACAGTGCAGTACCCCTTCAGGGTTACACTTCCAACAGTGCAGTACACGTTCAGGGTTACACTTCCAACAGTGCAGTACCCCTTCAGGGTTACCCTTCCAACCGTGCAGCTCTCCTTCAGGGTTACACTTCCAACAGTGCAGCACCCCTTCAGGGTTACACTTCCATCAGCGCAGTACACCTTCAGGGTTACCCTTCCAACCGTGCAGCTCTCCTTCAGGGTTACACTTCCAACAGTGCAGCACCCCTTCAGGGTTACACTTCCAACAGTGCAGTACCCCTTCAGGGTTACACTTCCAACAGTGCAGTACCCCTTCAGGGTTACACTTCCAACAGTGCAGTACCCCTTCAGGGTTACACTTCCAACAGCGCAGTACACCATCAGGGTTACACTTCCAACAGCGCAGTACCCCTTCAGGGTTACACTTCCAACAGCGCAGTACCCCTTCAGGGTTACACTTCCAACAGCGCAGTACACCTTCAGGGTTACACTTCCAACAGCGCAGTACACCTTCAGGGTTACACTTCCAACAGTGCAGTACCCCTTCAGGGTTACACTTCCAACACTGCAGTACACCATCAGGGTTACACTTCCAACAGCGCAGTACACCTTCAGGGTTACACTTCCAACAGCGCAGTACACCTTCAGGGTTACACTTCCAACAGTGCAGTACACCTTCAGGGTTACACTTCCAACAGTGCAGTACCCCTTCAGGTTTACACTTCCAACAGTGCAGTACCCCTTCAGGGTTACCCTTCCAACCGTGCAGCTCTCCTTCAGGGTTACACTTCCAACAGTGCAGCACCCCTTCAGGGTTACACTTCCAACAGTGCAGCACTCCTTCAGGGTTACACTTCCAACCGTGCAGCTCTCCTTCAGGGTTACACTTCCAACAGTGCAGCACCCCTTCAGGGTTACCCTTCCAACCGTGCAGCTCTCCTTCAGGGTTACACTTCCAACAGTGCAGCACCCCTTCAGGGTTACACTTCCAACACTGCAGTACCCCTTCAGGGTTACACTTCCAACAGTGCAGTACCCCTTCAGGGTTACACTTCCAACAGTGCAGTACCCCTTCAGGGTTACCCTTCCAACCGTGCAGCTCTCCTTCAGGGTTACACTTCCAACAGTGCAGCACCCCTTCAGGGTTACCCTTCCAACCGTGCAGCTCTCCTTCAGGGTTACACTTCCAACAGTGCAGCACCCCTTCAGGGTTACACTTCCAACACTGCAGTACCCCTTCAGGGTTACACTTCCAACACTGCAGTACCCCTTCAGGGCTACACTTCCAACAGTGCAGTACCCCTTCAGGGCTACACTTCCAACACTGCAGTACTCCTTCAGGGTTACACTTCCAACCGTGCAGCTCTCCTTCAGGGTTACACTTCCAACAGTGCAGCACCCCTTCAGGGTTACCCTTCCAACCGTGCAGCTCTCCTTCAGGGTTACACTTCCAACAGTGCAGCACCCCTTCAGGGTTACACTTCCAACACTGCAGTACCCCTTCAGGGTTACACTTCCAACACTGCAGTACCCCTTCAGGGCTACACTTCCAACAGTGCAGTACCCCTTCAGGGCTACACTTCCAACACTGCAGTACTCCTTCAGGGTTACACTTCGAACAGCACAGCACTCCTTCTGGGCTACACTTCCAACAGCGTAGTACACCGTCTGGGCTACACTTCCAAAAGTGCAGTACTCATTCAGGGCTACACTTGGAACAGTGCAGCACTCCTTCAGGGTTACACTTCCAACCGCGCAGTACACCTTCACGGCTTCACTGCCAACCGCGCAGAACACCTTCAGGGCTACACTTGCAACAGCGCAATACTCTGTCAGGGTTACACTTCCAACACTGCAGTACTCCTTCAGGGCTACACTTCCAACAGCGCAGTACACCTTCAGGGTTACACTTCCAACACTGCAGTACTCCTTCAGGGTTACACTTCGAACAGTGCAGTACCCCTTCAGGGTTACACTTCCAACAGCGCAGTACCCCTTCAGGGTTACACTTCCAACAGTGCAGTACCCCTTCAGGGTTACACTTCCAACAGCGCAGTACTCCTTCAGGGTTACACTTCCAACACTGCAGTACTCCTTCAGGGTTACACTTCCAACAGTGCAGTACCCCTTCAGGGTTACACTTCCAACAGCGCAGTACCCCTTCAGGGTTACACTTCCAACAGCGCAGTACACCATCAGGGTTACACTTCCAACAGCGCAGTACCCCTTCAGGGTTACACGTCCAACAGCGCAGTACCCCTTCAGGGTTACACTTCCAACAGCACAGTACACCTTCAGGGTTACACTTCCAACAGCGCAGTACACCTTCAGGGTTACACTTCCAACAGTGCAGTACCCCGTCAGGGTTACACTTCCAACACTGCAGTACACCATCAGGGTTACACTTCCAACAGTGCAGCTCTCCTTCAGGGTTACACTTCCAACAGCGCAGTACACCATCAGGGTTACACTTCCAACAGCGCAGTACCCCTTCAGGGTTACACTTCCAACAGCGCAGTCCCCCTTCAGGGTTACACTTCCAACAGCGCAGTACACCTTCAGGGTTACACTCCCAACAGAGCAGTACACCTTCAGGGTTACACTTCCAACAGTGCAGTAACCCTTCAGGGTTACACTTCCAACACTGCAGTACACCATCAGGGTTACACTTCCAACAGCGCAGTACACCTTCAGGGTTACACTTCCAACAGCGCAGTACACCTTCAGGGTTACACTTCCAACAGTGCAGTACACCTTCAGGGTTACACTTCCAACAGTGCAGTACCCCTTCAGGGTTACACTTCCAACAGTGCAGTACCCCTTCAGGGTTACACTTCCAACAGTGCAGTACACGTTCAGGGTTACACTTCCAACAGTGCAGTACCCCTTCAGGGTTACCCTTCCAACCGTGCAGCTCTCCTTCAGGGTTACACTTCCAACAGTGCAGCACCCCTTCAGGGTTACACTTCCAACAGTGCAGCACTCCTTCAGGGCTACACTTCCAACAGTGCAGTACTCCTTCAGGGTTACACTTCCAACAGTGCAGTACCCCTTCAGGGTTACACTTCCAACAGTGCAGTACCCCTTCAGGGTTACACTTCCAACACTGCAGTACTCCTTCAGGGTTACACTTCCAACAGTGCAGTACCCCTTCAGGGTTACCCTTCCAACAGTGCAGCTCTCCTTCAGGGCTACACTTCCAACAGTGCAGTACTCCTTCAGGGTTACACTTCCAACAGTGCAGTACCCCTTCAGGGTTACACTTCCAACACTGCAGTACCTCTTCAGGGTTACACTTCCAACAGTGCAGCACTCCTTCAGGGCTACACTTCCAACAGTGCAGCACTCCTTCAGGTTTACACTTCCAACACTGCAGTACTCCTTCAGGGCTACACTTCCAACAGTGCAGTACCCCTTCAGGGTTACACTTCCAACAGTGCAGTACCCCTTCAGGGTTACACTTCCATCAGCGCAGTACACCTTCAGGGTTATGCTTCCAACAGTGCAGCACTCCTTCAGGGTTACACTTCCAACAGTGCAGTACCCCTTCAGGGTTACACTTCCAACACTGCAGTACCCCTTCAGGGTTACACTTCCAACAGTGCAGTACCCCTTCAGGGTTACACTTCCAACAGTGCAGTACCCCTTCAGGGTTACACTTCCATCAGCGCAGTACACCTTCAGGGTTACGCTTCCAACACTGCAGCACTCCTTCAGGGTTACACTTCCAACAGTGCAGTACCCCTTCAGGGTTACACTTCCAACACTGCAGTACCCCTTCAGGGTTACACTTCCAACACTGCAGTACACCTTAAGGGTTACACTTCCAACAGCGCAGTACTCCTTCAGGTTTACACTTCCAACAGCGCAGTACTCCTTCAGGGTTACACTTCCAACAGCGCAGTACACCTTCAGGGTTACATTTCCAACACTGCAGTACTCCTTCAGGGTTACACTTCCAACAGCGCAGTACACCTTCAGGGTTACACTTCCAACACTGCAGTACCTCTTCAGGGTTACACTTCCAACAGTGCAGCACTCCTTCAGGGCTACACTTCCAACAGTGCAGTACTCCTTCAGGGTTACACTTCCAACAGTGCAGTACCCCTTCAGGGTTACACTTCCAACACTGCAGTACCTCTTCAGGGTTACACTTCCAACAGTGCAGCACTCCTTCAGGGCTACACTTCCAACAGTGCAGCACTCCTTCAGGTTTACACTTCCAACACTGCAGTACTCCTTCAGGGCTACACTTCCAACAGTGCAGTACCCCTTCAGGGTTACACTTCCAACAGTGCAGTACCCCTTCAGGGTTACACTTCCATCAGCGCAGTACACCTTCAGGGTTACCCTTCCAACCGTGCAGCTCTCCTTCAGGGTTACACTTCCAACAGTGCAGCACCCCTTCAGGGTTACACTTCCAACAGTGCAGCACTCCTTCAGGGCTACACTTCCAACAGTGCAGTACTCCTTCAGGGTTACACTTCCAACAGTGCAGTACCCCTTCAGGGTTACACTTCCAACAGTGCAGTACCCCTTCAGGGTTACACTTCCAACACTGCAGTACTCCTTCAGGGTTACACTTCCAACAGTGCAGTACCCCTTCAGGGTTACCCTTCCAACAGTGCAGCTCTCCTTCAGGGCTACACTTCCAACAGTGCAGTACTCCTTCAGGGTTACACTTCCAACATTGCAGTACCCCTTCAGGGTTACACTTCCAACACTGCAGTACCTCTTCAGGGTTACACTTCCAACAGTGCAGCACTCCTTCAGGGCTACACTTCCAACAGTGCAGCACTCCTTCAGGTTTACACTTCCAACACTGCAGTACTCCTTCAGGGCTACACTTCCAACAGTGCAGTACCCCTTCAGGGTTACACTTCCAACAGTGCAGTACCCCTTCAGGGTTACACTTCCATCAGCGCAGTACACCTTCAGGGTTACGCTTCCAACACTGCAGCACTCCTTCAGGGTTACACTTCCAACAGTGCAGTACCCCTTCAGGGTTACACTTCCAACACTGCAGTACCCCTTCAGGGTTACACTTCCAACAGTGCAGTACCCCTTCAGGGTTACACTTCCAACACTGCAGTACCCCTTCAGGGTTACACTTCCAACACTGCAGTACCCCTTCAGGGTTACCCTTCCAACCGTGCAGCTCTCCTTCAGGGTTACACTTCCAACAGTGCAGCACCCCTTCAGGGTTACACTTCCAACAGTGCAGTACCCCTTCAGGGTTACACTTCCAACAGTGCAGCACTCCTTCAGGGTTACACTTCCAACAGTGCAGCACTCCTTCAGGGTTACACTTCCAACCGTGCAGCTCTCCTTCAGGGTTACACTTCCAACCGTGCAGCACCCCTTCAGGGTTACCCTTCCAACCGTGCAGCTCTCCTTCAGGGTTACACTTCCAACAGTGCAGCACCCCTTCAGGGTTACACTTCCAACACTGCAGTACCCCTTCAGGGTTACACTTCCAACAGTGCAGTACCCCTTCAGGGTTACACTTCCAACAGTGCAGTACCCCTTCAGGGTTACCCTTCCAACCGTGCAGCTCTCCTTCAGGGTTACACTTCCAACAGTGCAGCACCCCTTCAGGGTTACACTTCCAACACTGCAGTACCCCTTCAGGGTTACACTTCCAACACTGCAGTACCCCTTCAGGGCTACACTTCCAACAGTGCAGTACCCCTTCAGGGCTACACTTCCAACAGTGCAGTACCCCTTCAGGGCTACACTTCCAACACTGCAGTACTCCTTCTGGGCTACACTTCCAACAGCGTAGTACACCGTCTGGGCTACACTTCCAAAAGTGCAGTACTCCTTCAGGGCTACACTTGGAACAGTGCAGCACTCCTTCAGGGTTACACTTCCAACCGCGCAGTACACCTTCACGGCTTCACTGCCAACCGCGCAGTACACCTTCAGGGCTACACTTGCAACAGCGCAATACTCTGTCAGGGCTACCCTACCAACAGCGCAGTATGACATCAGCTCTACACATCCAACAGCGTAGAACTCCTTCAGGGTTACACTTCCAACAGTGCAGTCCTTAATCAAGGCTACAGTTCCAACAGTGTGGTAATCCTTTTGTGTTCCACTTCCAACAGTGCAGCTCTCCTTCAGGGTTACACTTCCAACAGCGCAGTACACCTTCAGGGTTACACTTCCAACACTGCAGTACACCTTCAGGGTTACACTTCCAACAGCGCAGTACTCCTTCAGGGTTACACTTCCAACACTGCAGTACACCTTCAGGGTTACACTTCCAACAGCGCAGTACACCTTCAGGGTTACACTTCCAACACTGCAGTACACCTTCAGGGTTACACTTCCAACAGCGCAGTACTCCTTCAGGGTTACACTTCCAACACTGCAGTACTCCTTCAGGGTTACACTTCCAACAGTGCAGTACCCCTTCAGGGTTACACTTCCAACAGCGCAGTACCCCTTCAGGGTTACACTTCCAACAGTGCAGAACCACTTCAGGGTTACACTTCCAACAGCGCAGTACTCCTTCAGGGTTACACTTCCAACAGCACAGTACACCTTCAGGGTTATACTTCCAACAGCGCAGTACCCCTTCAGGGTTACACTTCCAACAGCGCAGTACACCATCAGGGTTACACTTCCAACAGCGCAGTACCCCTTCAGGGTTACACTTCCAACAGCGCAGTACCCCTTCAGGGTTACACTTCCAACAGCGCAGTACACCTTCAGGGTTACACTTCCAACAGCGCAGTACACCTTCAGGGTTACACTTCCAACAGTGCAGTACTCCTTCAGGGTTACACTTCCAACACTGCAGTACACCATCAGGGTTACACTTCCAACAGTGCAGCTCTCCTTCAGGGTTACACTTCCAACAGCGCAGTACACCATCAGGGTTACACTTCCAACAGCGCAGTACCCCTTCAGGGTTACACTTCCAACCGCGCAGTACACCTTCACGGCTTCACTGCCAACCGCGCAGTACACCTTCAGGGCTACACTTGCAACAGCACAATACTCTGTCAGGGCTACCCTACCAACAGCGCAGTACGACATCAGCTCTGCACATCCAACAGCGTAGCACTCCTTCAGGGTTACACTTCCAACAGTGCAGTCCTTATTCAAGGCTACAGTTCCAACAGTGTGGTAATCCTTTTGTGTTCCACTTCCAACAGTGCAGCTCTCCTTCAGGGTTACACTTCCAACAGCGCAGTACACCTTCAGGGTTACACTTCCAACACTGCAGTCCACCTTCAGGGTTACACTTCCAACAGCAGTACACCTTCAGGGTTACACTTCCAACAGCGCAGTACTCCTTCAGGGTTACACTTCCAACAGCGCAGTACACCTTCAGGGTTACATTTCCAACACTGCAGTACTCCTTCAGGGTTACACTTCCAACAGCGCAGTACACCTTCAGGGTTACATTTCCAACACTGCAGTACTCCTTCAGGGTTACACTTCCAACAGTGCAGTACCCCTTCAGAGTTACACTTCCAACAGCGCCGTACTCCTTCAGGGCTACACTTCCAACAGCGCAGTAGCCCTTCAGGGTTACACTTCCAACAGTGCAGTACCCCTTCAGGGTTACACTTCCAACAGCGCAGTACCCCTTCAGGGTTACACTTCCAACAGCGCAGTACACCATCAGGGTTACACTTCCAACAGCGCAGTACCCCTTCAGGGTTACACTTCCAACAGCGCAGTACCCCTTCAGGGTTACACTTCCAACAGCGCAGTACACCTTCAGGGTTACACTTCCAACAGCGCAGTACCCCTTCAGGGTTACACTTCCAACAGCGCAGTACACCATCAGGGTTACACTTCCAACAGCGCAGTACCCCTTTGGGGTTACACTTCCAACAGCGCAGTACCCCTTCAGGGTTACACTTCCAACAGCGCAGTACACCTTCAGGGTTACACTTCCAACAGCGCAGTACACCTTCAGGGTTACACTTCCAACAGTGCAGTACCCCTTCAGGGTTACACTTCCAACACTGCAGTACACCATCAGGGTTACACTTCCAACAGTGCAGCTCTCCTTCAGGGTTACACTTCCAACAGCGCAGTACACCATCAGGGTTGCACTTCCAACAGCGCAGTACCCCTTCAGGGTTACACTTCCAACAGCGCAGTACCCCTTCAGGGTTACACTTCCAACAGCGCAGTACACCTTCAGGGTTACACTTCCAACAGCGCAGTACACCTTCAGGGTTACACTTCCAACAGTGCAGTACCCCTTCAGGGTTACACTTCCAACACTGCAGTACACCATCAGGGTTACACTTCCAACAGCGCAGTACACCTTCAGGGTTACACTTCCAACAGCGCAGTACACCTTCAGGGTTACACTTCCAACAGTGCAGTACACCTTCAGGGTTACACTTCCAACAGTGCAGTACCCCTTCAGGTTTACACTTCCAACAGTGCAGTACCCCTTCAGGGTTACACTTCCAACAGTGCAGTACACGTTCAGGGTTACACTTCCAACAGTGCAGTACCCCTTCAGGGTTACCCTTCCAACCGTGCAGCTCTCCTTCAGGGTTACACTTCCAACAGTGCAGCACCCCTTCAGGGTTACACTTCCAACAGTGCAGCACTCCTTCAGGGTTACACTTCCAACCGTGCAGCTCTCCTTCAGGGTTACACTTCCAACCGTGCAGCACCCCTTCAGGGTTACCCTTCCAACCGTGCAGCTCTCCTTCAGGGTTACACTTCCAACAGTGCAGCACCCCTTCAGGTTTACACTTCCAACACTGCAGTACCCCTTCAGGGTTACACTTCCAACAGTGCAGTACCCCTTCAGGGTTACCCTTCCAACCGTGCAGCTCTCCTTCAGGGTTACACTTCCAACAGTGCAGCACCCCTTCAGGGTTACACTTCCAACACTGCAGTACCCCTTCAGGGTTACACTTCCAACACTGCAGTACCCCTTCAGGGCTACACTTCCAACAGTGCAGTACCCCTTCATGGCTACACTTCCAACACTGCAGTACTCCTTCTGGGCTACACTTCCAACAGCGTAGTACACCGTCTGTGCTACACTTCCAAAAGTGCAGTACTCCTTCAGGGCTACACTTGGAACAGTGCAGCACTCCTTCAGGGTTACACTTCCGACCGCGCAGTACACCTTCACGGCTTCACTGCCAACCGCGCAGTACACCTTCAGGGCTACACTTGCAACAGCGCAATACTCTGTCAGGGTTACACTTCCAACACTGCAGTACACCTTCAGGGTTACACTTCCAACAGCGCAGTACACCTTCAGGGTTACACTTCCAACAGCGCTGCACTCCTTCAGGGTTACACTTCCAACACTGCAGTACTCCTTCAGGGTTACACTTCCAACAGTGCAGTACCCCTTCAGGGTTACACTTCCAACAGCGCAGTACCCCTTCAGGGTTACACTTCCAACAGCGCAGTACCCCTTCAGGGTTACACTTCCAACACTGCAGTACACCTTCAGGGTTACACTTCCAACAGCGCAGTACCCCTTCAGGGTTACACTTCCAACACTGCAGTACACCTTCAGGTTTACACTTCCAACACTGCAGTACACCTTCAGGGTTACAGTTCCAACAGCGCAGTACTCCTTCAGGGTTACACTTCCAACACTGCAGTACTCCTTCAGGGTTACACTTCCAACAGTGCAGTACCCCTTCAGGGTTACACTTCCAACAGCGCAGTACCCCTTCAGGGTTACACTTCCAACAGTGCAGAACCACTTCAGGGTTACACTTCCAACAGCGCAGTACTCCTTCAGGGTTACACTTCCAACAGCGCAGTACACCTTCAGGGTTATACTTCCAACAGCGCAGTACCCCTTCAGGGTTACACTTCCAACAGCGCAGTACACCATCAGGGTTACACTTCCAACAGCGCAGTACCCCTTCAGGGTTACACTTCCAACAGCGCAGTACCCCTTCAGGGTTACACTTCCAACAGCGCAGTACACCTTCAGGGTTACACTTCCAACAGCGCAGTACACCTTCAGGGTTACACTTCCAACAGTGCAGTACCCCTTCAGGGTTACACTTCCAACACTGCAGTACACCATCAGGGTTACACTTCCAACAGTGCAGCTCTCCTTCAGGGTTACACTTCCAACAGCGCAGTACACCATCAGGGTTACACTTCCAACAGCGCAGTACCCCTTCAGGGTTACACTTCCAACAGCGCAGTCCCCCTTCAGGGTTACACTTCCAACAGCGCAGTACACCTTCAGGGTTACACTTCCAACAGAGCAGTACACCTTCAGGGTTACACTTCCAACAGTGCAGTACCCCTTCAGGGTTACACTTCCAACACTGCAGTACACCATCAGGGTTACACTTCCAACAGCGCAGTACACCTTCAGGGTTACACTTCCAACAGCGCAGTACACCTTCAGGGTTACACTTCCAACAGTGCAGTACACCTTCAGGGTTACACTTCCAACAGTGCAGTACCCCTTCAGGGTTACACTTCCAACAGTGCAGTACCCCTTCAGGGTTACACTTCCAACAGTGCAGTACACGTTCAGGGTTACACTTCCAACAGTGCAGTACCCCTTCAGGGTTACCCTTCCAACCGTGCAGCTCTCCTTCAGGGTTACACTTCCAACAGTGCAGCACCCCTTCAGGGTTACACTTCCAACAGTGCAGCACTCCTTCAGGGCTACACTTCCAACAGTGCAGTACTCCTTCAGGGTTACACTTCCAACAGTGCAGTACCCCTTCAGGGTTACACTTCCAACAGTGCAGTACCCCTTCAGGGTTACACTTCCAACACTGCAGTACTCCTTCAGGGTTACACTTTCAACAGTGCAGTACCCCTTCAGGGTTACCCTTCCAACAGTGCAGCTCTCCTTCAGGGCTACACTTCCAACAGTGCAGTACTCCTTCAGGGTTACACTTCCAACAGTGCAGTAGCCCTTCAGGGTTACACTTCCAACACTGCAGTACCTCTTCAGGGTTACACTTCCAACAGTGCAGCACTCCTTCAGGGCTACACTTCCAACAGTGCAGCACTCCTTCAGGTTTACACTTCCAACACTGCAGTACTCCTTCAGGGCTACACTTCCAACAGTGCAGTACCCCTTCAGGGTTACACTTCCAACAGTGCAGTACCCGTTCAGGGTTACACTTCCATCAGCGCAGTACACCTTCAGGGTTACGCTTCCAACACTGCAGCACTCCTTCAGGGTTACACTTCCAACAGTGCAGTACCCCTTCAGGGTTACACTTCCAACACTGCAGTACCCCTTCAGGGTTACACTTCCAACAGTGCAGTACCCCTTCAGGGTTACACTTCCAACACTGCAGTACCCCTTCAGGGTTACACTTCCAACAGTGCAGTACCCCTTCAGGGTTACACTTCCAACACTGCAGTACCCCTTCAGGGTTACACTTCCAACAGTGCAGTACCCCTTCAGGGTTACACTTCCAACACTGCAGTACCCCTTCAGGGTTACACTTCCAACAGTGCAGTACCCCTTCAGGGTTACACTTCCAACAGTGCAGCACTCCTTCAGGGTTACACTTCCAACACTGCAGTACCCCTTCAGGGTTACACTTCCAACAGTGCAGCACTCCTTCAGGGTTACACTTCCAACACTGCAGTACCCCTTCAGGGTTACACTTCCAACAGTGCAGCACTCCTTCAGGGCTACACTTCTAACAGTGCAGCACTCCTTCAGGGTTACACTTCCAACACTGCAGTACTCCTTCAGGGTTACACTTCCAACACTGCAGTACTCCTTCAGGGTTACACTTCCATCAGCGCAATACTCCGTCAGGGCTACCCTACCAACAGCGCAGTACGACATCAGCTCTACACATCCAAGAGCGTAGCACTCCTCCAGGGTTACACTTCCAAACGTGCAGTATTCCTTCAGGGTTACGCATCCAACAACGCAGTATTCCTTCCGGGCTACACATCCAACCCTGCAATCCTTATTCAAGGCTACACTTCCAACAATGCAGCACTCCTTCAGGGTTACACTTCCAACACTGTAGTCCTTATTCAAGGCTATAGTTCCAACAGCGTAGTAATCCTTCAGTGTTACACTTCCTACATTGCAGCACTCCGTCCGGGCTACACTTGCAACCGTGCAGCACTCCTTCGTGATTACACTTCCAACAGTGCAGTACACCTTCAGGGTTACCCTTCCAACCGTGCAGCACTCCTTCGGGGTTACCCTTCCAACCGTGCAGCACTCCTTCAGGGTTACCCTTCCAACCGTGCAGCACTCCTTAGGACTGCACTATAATAAAACGTCAAACGCTTGCTAGGTCCTTACCGGATATGAGCGCCTCCGCTGTTACTATGTGCATAACTGTGTCGTCACTGACTGGCCAGTTGTCCTCTGTTAAGGTAATGCTTTCCAATCCACCCAGAACTTTCAGTTCTTGTAGAATCATCACACCTGAAGGGCAGTTCTCCCACATGGAGTTCCTGTAGCCCAGAGCATCTCCAACTCCCCCCAGCACCATGGCAGCCCTGTAATGTTCCATTGCAAGTGGATGTGTGCTGAGACCTGCCTTGGCCACCGCTTTAGACAGTACAGCGAGTCCCTCAGGAACAGCTCTGTTACTGCTTAGCTGATTATATACAGTGACTCAATCACAGGCAATGATAACCTTATGTGGATTAGCTGTTGTTATCTCTGGATGTTGTAGGCTGCTGGTGTATTTTTGGAAATGGCAGCTCAGGAGATAACAATTAGTTTATACACACTTTATATTCCTTAACAACTCGGAAACCAAACGTGGCATAGTACTACAGTAGTACATTAAGCCATGAATCAAGGATTACTGTTATTTGTCATTTAATTTTTATTTAGTGTTCCTTGTCCACTTGAGCCAGACCATTAGGAACAATACCAAGTACAGACACATCAATTCTCTCAGCATCACATAATATCCTGAATATGTCCCAATGACTGGTCACAGGCCATCAGAACTTGCAAAGGAATAGATTCACTGTGAGCATATGGAATAAAGCATTTCAGCACCAATTCACAATTCTACCATTCACACCTCCTCTGGACACATCTTTAATTCCTTTACTTATCATTTCCACTCCCTTTGCCCCAGGGCCTGCCATTGAACCTCGCTTCCACTCTATCAGCAAGTCTGACAGCTTTTCTCACCCTTCCCCCTGCACTTCCGCAAACTATTATGTTGCTAGGTTTTCCCAGTGCTTGTTAAAGATCACTGACCTAAAATGTTAACGCTGCTTCCCTCTTCACTGATGTTGCCTGGCCTGCTGAATAGTTTCAGCATTTTCTGTCTTTATTTCAGATTTGTAATACCTAAAGTATCTTACTTATCTATCTTAAAATTATCCTGCTCCAGTTTCATTCCATTTCTATCTGAATAATTATCCAATGTCCTCTTCAATGCCTCAATTGAACATAAACTTCACTAAACTTCTAAACAGTGCATTCCAGACCCATAGCTACTCACTGTGTGAAATATTTTTCTCACATTATATTTGCTTCTGTTGAAAGTCTCTTTAAACCCATGCCTTCCCATTGTTGGTCTTTTCACAAAGCAGCAACAGCTCCTATGCTATTAAGCCCCTCACTGGATCTTCCTTTCTCTTCACTTTCCTCCGACCCTACTTTATATTTTATACCCCATGACCCTATTCACAATATCCTTTGACCTTCCTCTTTCTGACCCGGAAGAATTTATACTTACCAATAGCTTTCTGCCGTTACTTCACCACCTTCATGAATTTCTTATTAGGTGTGGCATTCAGCTCTTCCTCCATTGCCTTTGCCTCTGCCCTCACTTCTTTGACCTGGAATCTTCACCCTGATCAACAGACCCTTTCCTCCATGTCCAATATCCTCCCTCCACCTGGAACTCTCCCCGTGGCCTCACGTCCTCTCTTCATCTTGTTATTGAGAACTGCCGATGTGAGAACTTCTTTGCTGCCTTCAGTCGTTCAAAACCTCTGACCTGGCAGCACTTCATTCTCTTTTTCCTTCCGAATTCTTTAATGGAATGTTGGACATTAAATGTCCAGCATTTATCGCCCATCTCTAACTGTCCTTTGATATGGTGGTGGTGAGCAACCCTCTTGAACTGACTGTAGTCCATGTGCTGGAGGCAGACCCACAGTGCTGATCAGAAGGGATTTCCAGCGTTTTGACCGATTGACACTGAAGGGATGGTGATATATTTCCAAATCAGAGTGTCGTGTGGCTTGGAGAGTATCTTACAGCTGGTTCTGGAGATCAAAGTGGAGAATGATTTGGGAAAGGGATGTGAAATGGCAAAGGGAAGAAGTCATTTGTGGAAGTAATTTATTGGTTCTGAATGGTAACCATGAGGAGTATCTGGAAGAAATAATTTGGGCTTTTGTGAAAGATACAACAACAATTCTTAGTGATTTCAATCTACATATAGGCTCAATGAAACATATTGGCATTATATGTCCAGCCTGTCCACCTTCCCTCACCCATTCCAGATAATAGTCCAGCAAAATCTCTCTGAACTGTTGCTAATGCACTAATATCTTTGAATATTACTGAAAAAAAAAACACACTTTGTCAAAACTCATTATCTTGACTTCATCAGGAAAATTCAGAAGAAATACCAGTGTAAAGAGTAACAACATTTTTTTTACATTTTACGAGAAAAGAATGCTGATTGGTTGGCAAGTGGAGTCTGATTAGTAAAGGCGTTGTCATGGAGAATGCGCTATTTGGAGGATAACTGCCAGGCTTTGTTTAAAGCTAAACCAGGCAAGTTTACTCTGATTGGCCAAGACTGAGAAATGTACTAGGAAATGGCGTCACCTGTTTTGTCCAATTCAAACATGTGCAGTATAAGTATATATAATACATCTATTATTAATGTCTGCAAAGAAGAGGGCCATGTAACAACAAATGTAGCTTCCAGTGTCCATGAGTGTGAAATATTGCAAGCCCGACTGACGATCCTACATTACTTATCTGCGCAATTCTTAGCGAGGTCAGGATCACATCTACTGGTGGATACTGTTTTGAGTTTTTCAAGCAAAAGTGTTCAGGTATGGTCAGTACTATTTGTTACGATCAACCAGTCTTTGAGTATGTGTCAACACACCAGCAGTGAAATTCATATCCAATATTGGTCAGTACTGAGACAGGCAGAATGCCTTCTTGACTTGACAGCAGCATCCTATTAGTGGTGAACACTGCTTCTGTTGTGTTATAAGACAGAGGTGGACAGCAAAGGCAAATCAGACTCCTTATCTCTATATTCACAACACAGGAGAGTTAAAACCTTCAAAGACCCTAAAATGGAACCAAATGGTTTCTAATCATACATTTGAATAAGCAGTCCCAGACTTTATGAATAAGTGATTCTAGACACCATGTTTATAGCTTAAACCAATGTGCATGAATGGAATGAGCTGTTAGAGCTCATTAGGTGCTAGAGCTGTTAGGTGGTGGAGGCTGATATGATTATAACATTTAAAAGCTATCTGGATGAGTATATGATTAGATTAGATTCCCTACAGTGTGGAAACAGGCCTTCAGCCTAACCAGTCCACACCGACCCTCTGAAGAATAACTCACCCAGTCCTATTTCCCTCTGACTAATGCCCCTAACACTATGGTCGACTCAGCATGGCCAATTCACCTGACCTGCACATCTTTGGATTGTGGGAAGAGACCAAAGCACCCGGAGGGAACCCATGCAGACATGAGGAGAATGTCCACACAGACAGTCGCACGAGGCTGGAATCAAACCTGGGACCCTAGCACTGTGAGGCAGCAGTGCTAACCACTGAGTCACACTATGAATATGAATGGGATGGGTTTACAGTAGCGGGATATGGGTCAAATGCTGGCAAATGGGATTACATTAATTTAGTCAGCATGTACGAACAGGACCAAAGGGTCTGTTTCTGTGCTGTACAATTCTATGACTCAATTATTAATATAGTATCTTAAACAGAGCAAAGCTAAGCAACCAAGTAATCTAATTGATGCCTATGATTTAAACGCAATAACCTTTGTTTTCAGGCCCATTCACACCTAAGGACACACAGGGATTTTGTTTTAAAAATGAAAACAACAAAACTGGCCAAAATTCTTAAGCAGGTTCTATGATGTGCTGCTTCACAGGTACACAGGAGTGTCCCTTGATTGATTTTCTGATATCGTCAATCAATGGCACCTTTTGCAGTTAATCCTGAAGAACTTGCATCAGCTAATAATGGGAGGTTAGGCAGGGAGCCTCCAAACCTTCTGCTGTAGCACCACCAGCCAGAATCCTTTTCTGAGAAAACCCTAGTTGAAAACAGTTCAAAAATCTCCAGCACCTCCCTCTGTTTGACCATTGTGTCCCCTCTCAGACTTGCTGGAACCAATTCCCAGTACTGACCTTGTTAATATCCAAACATCTGCTTTCTGGTTAAGCACGCTGCCACTCTAGGGCTAAAGAGTCTGTGAAGTCGGGGGAATAGCAAAGAAATGGTCTAAATAGAATATGTGCTTCATGTTATAATGGGTCAGTCTGACCTATATGTAACTCCAGACCTACAGCAATGTAGTTAAATCCTAGCTGCACCCTGAAGTTTCCGAGCAAGCCATACAATTTAAGGCCAACTATGGGTGAGTAACAAATGGTGGGCTCTGACAGCGACACCCACATTACATGATACAATAAAACAAAAAAACTATTGCAATATCAGTCACCTTGTATCAATATCTGATTACTTAACCTGTTTCCTTCCATTCTTAATATCTTTTCACTTGGTGCCAAATTCACCTCACCAAATAGATTGAAAATCTGTCAAGGTCTCATATTCTGACTGTAAGTATCATAATACCCTTCAGTAGCATCAATGCTGTAAGTAAGACTGCCTGATTCCATTTTCCACTCAATCTTCTGCACTGCTGTTCCTGTCTTTGGCTCAGTTCACTGGATTTGACTGCAACATTTTCTTCAAGACATTCTGCAATATGAAATGATGAAGAGAAAGATTATGTCATCTAGCTTGCTCATTGCTTGTTGTTCGTGTCTATGAAAGTGCAATTTAATTGTCTCTCGAGATTTCCATTGGGAATGTTTAATATATCACTGAGTGACTCAAATTAGTCACAGAAAGTCAGGCCATGTCCTAGATTATTCCACTCAAGCTTCAGATGATGCGGCTAATTTACGATTTCCAAAGCATTTGCTACCCATTCCTCATTTCTTGTTTGCGTTCCTGATCAGTCATTGCCAAGCAATTGAAAATATGTGGAACAAATGTAGAGAATGCTGGAGAAACTCAGCAGGTTTGGCATCAGCTGTGGAAAAAAGAATAGAGGAAACCTGCTGAGTCCAATATGACTCTTTTTCAGATCATTCAGTTCTTCATGTTAATTCTGTCTCATTCTCCACACAAGCAGCCAGACCTGTTGAGTTTCTCTGGCATTCCCTGTGTTTCTTTCAGATATCCAGCATTCACAGATTTTGCTTTTATTTAATTAAATATGTGGATTATGTTTCACTGCATATAATGTCCTGGTAATGGTTATTAATAGTATTTGGAGTGATCCTTTTGTTCTGCAGTGCACTGGCAATGCACAGCCCCAACAATTTAATCACTTCTACGCTCATTGTCTGTAGTTTAATAAACGGTATATAGTTTTGAATGGGATTTTCCACCAATGGTCCGCTTTAATGGACTTGTTAATATCAGAATTCCATGCCAAAAAATGTTAAGGGAAAATTTCCTTCATAGGATCTGCAGTTTGGACATGATCATTGCCTGGCATTTGCATGATGTAAAAAATATTTGCCACTTTAAAGCCAAGCTTGGATGTTTTCCAGATCTTGCTGTATGTGAAAGTGGACTGCTTCAGTGATTGATATGCTGTGAATGTTGCTGGACATTTTGAAAAGTTAACAGCGTTGTGTTGAATGTAATTCACTGAAGGGCAGCATTCTGATGAGAATAAAGGAGGTCAGCACGGTGGCTCAGTGATTAGCACTGCTGCCTCACAGTACCAGGGACCTGGGTTTGATCCCCCCCTCGGGAGACAGAGCATGCTATGTTTACTGTGTCTGAGTGGGTTTCCTCCGGGTGCTCCTGTTTCCTCCCCCAATCCAAAGATGTGCAGGTTAGGTGCACTGGTCATGCTAAATTGCCCCTAGTTTTCAGGGATGTGTAGGTCAGGTGGATGAGTGTATATATAGAGTAATAGGGTAGGGAAATGGGTCTGGGTGGGTTACTCTCTGGAGAGTCAGTGTGGACTTGTTGGGCCAAAGGGCTGTTTCCACACTGTAGAGATTCCATGATTACGATCTATGAAAGTTTATGGTTGGGTGACACCAGCGGTAAGTATTAAGGGAAGCAGAAGATGGAGCAAAAGGAAAAATCTCTGATAGAATGCAGGGCAATATAGCCTCTTGGAGCAGAGGATCCATTACGAGCACCAACTATCTGAAACTGTGAAAGGGATGGTTATGTTATGAAGTTGTTGAAAGCAGTGTTACATTAAGCACAGCTTTGAAAACTGCAGCACACTTCAAACGTCAACTTCATTAACAGTGCATCAGCTGAGGGAAAAGAGATCAGAGTGAGAATAGAGTGGAGAATTTAAATGCTGGGCAACTGGACTTTCAAGGTCACATTTGAAGTTGTGCTGTGGAGGGATCACTGAAGATATATTTGCTCTTGTCAAAATTTCACAACCAGTGGGTAAAGATAAATAAAAGTATCAATAATGTTAATAATAGAGTCAGACCACAATGTTACAGATTGGAATTCCAGGGCATTACTACTCAACAGTGGTCCTTCACTGCACTAATAATAATAATAATAATAATAATATTAATAACAATAATAATAATACTTGGGGATTAAGATTCTACGACGGAGGAAAAGTGGATTTTATGTTTAGTTCTATGAAGGTCTGACATGCCCTTTTAAAAGACTGGAAAGATATTTTGTGCAGTGAGTTAAAAATGTAATTCCAAGAAATTATGTAGTTTGACATAATTGACCAGTAAGTCATAATGCAGTTAGAAAGATCTTAACACTAACATCAAAACATACTTTCAACCTGGATCCATCACTATACATTACACAATGTATTGTGGAGAAATATTGCCATCAATCTCCATTTATTAGTCTTTACTGAACTGGTACTTTCCAGTCTTTTTTTTTGGACTCTGAAGATAATTCTGGGATTCCTTTCCAAGTTCGCTTGCAAAACCATTCTCAGTTTGATCAACTGAAAGACTTCTATCTAAACTGTCCTGGCTCGGCTGCTCCACAGATTAGAAACCACGTCATCCAAGGTGACTGGTTCCCCATGGTTGAACCAGAAAAACTTGGTTTACTTGCCAGGAAAAAAACTGTTCTCATCTGAACTAAATTCTGAGTTATAGAGTCATAGAGATGTACAAAATGGAAACAGACCCTTCGGTCCAACCCGTCCGTGCCGACCAGATATCCCAAACCAATCTAGTCCCATCTGCCAGCGGCCGGCCCATGTCCCTCCAAACCCTTCCTATTCATATACCCATCCAAATGCCTCTTAAATGTTACAATTGTACCAACCTCCACCATTTCCTCAGGCAGCTCATTCCATATAAACTAAAACTTTGAACCTTCTGATGTCAAAGTTAACTTGTCAACAAATGTTTACTCTTCTTGCCAAAAACTTTTATCAACATTTTATCCAATGAAGTCCCAGGCACTCTACTGCAATCAAATGCATTCTTGTAAGTGATCTATTTGGATCCCTGCCAAAGTGGCTTTCTGACCTCTTTTTAAAAAGGAAATCATAGAATTAACCAAAATACATTGAATTGAATTGAATTAAATTGATTGTCACGTGTACCGAGGCACAGTGAAAAGCTTTGTCTTGTGAGCAGTACAGGCAGATCACAGAGTTAAGTAGCATAAGTAAGTAAATAATAGGTAAACAGAGGCAAAAACAAAAGCACTAGTACAGGTGAATGTTAAGAGTTTGTGAGTCCATTCAGTATTCTAACAACAGTAGGGTAGAAACTGTTAAGAAACCAGCTGGTGACTGTGTTCAGGCTTCTGTACCTTCTCCCTGATGGTAGAGGTTGTAGAAAAACATTGCCAGGGTGGGATAGATCTTTAAGAATGCTGACCGCCTTTCCTGGACAGCGGGCCTGGTAGATGGATTCTATAGATGGGAGGTTGGCCTTTGTGATTGTCTGGGCCGAGTTCACCACTCTCTGTAACTGTCCCCAATGTTGAATGATACAGTTGCCAAACCAGGTAGCGATACATCCAGACAGAATGCTATCGATGGCGCACCTATAAAAGTTGGCAAGGATATTCACCATCATGCCAAATTTCCTCAGCTGTCTGAGGCAGAAGAGACATTGTTGGGCCTTTGTAACCAGTGCGTCCACATGAAGAGTCCAAGGAAGCTTGTTGTGGATGACCACTCCCAGGAGTTTGACACTCTCCATTCGTTCCACCTCTGTGCTGTTAATGTGTAGGGGGCATGAGTAACATCTCACCACCTCCATCAATTGAAAACCAGAGAGGTATAAGAATATATTAGCAGTTCAACGTTTCTTCACAATCAAACAACACTAGATGCATAGGACAGACATGCGTCAGCAACATCTTCTTCTCTGCCGGTAACAGACTTTTGAACACTTTCTCAATTTTAATGTCAATCTTGCTCTCTCTGCGGCTGTAATACTGTATTAGATTAGATTACTTACAGTGCGGAAACAGGCCCTTCGGCCCAACAAGTCCACACCGACCTTCCGAAGAGAAACCTACCCAGACCCACTCCCCTTCACCTAACACTACAGGCAATTTAGCATGGCCAATTCACCTGGCCTGCACATCTTTGGATTGTGGGAGGAAACCGGAGCACCCGGAGGAAACCCACGCAGACGCAGGGGAATGTGCAAACTCCACACAGACAATTGCCTGAGGCGGGATTTGAACTTGGGTCTCTGGCGCTGTGAGGCAGCAGTGCTAACCACTGTGCCACCGTGCCGGCCAGATTCAGCACTCCGTTTTACTACCCTGATGCAGCTTGTATGATACGATCTGCCTGTATAGCATGCAAAACAATGTTTTTCACTGTATCTCAGTACATAGAGTGGTACAGCACAGAAGCAGACCCTCTGGTCCAACCAGACCATGCCGAATGTAATCCCAAACTAAAATAGTCCCACCTGCCTGCTCCTGGCTCATATCCCTCCAAACAATTTCTATTCATGTATCTAACCAAATGTCTTTTAAATGATGTAATTATACCCACATCCACTACTTTCTCTGGAGGTTTTTCCACGTGCAAACCACCCTCTGTATAAAACATTGGCCTCATGTCTTTTTCAAATCTCTCTCCTCTCACCTTAAAAATATGCCCCGGTCTTGAAATCCCCCATCCTAGAGTAAAGACAACTACCATTAACTCTTATAATGCTCATTATTTTATAAACCTCTATTAGATCGCTTCTCGACCTCCTACACGCCAGTGAATAAAGCCCCAGCCTACCCAGTCTTTCTTTTCCATACCCGGCACATTTGGATAAATCTCTTCTGAACCCTCTCCAGCTTGATAATATCCTTCCGATAACAGGATGACCAGAACTGGACACAATATTCCAGGAGAGGCCTCACCAAAGTCCTGTACAACCTCAACATGACTTCCCAACTCCTGCACTGAAAGGACCGAGCAATAAAGGCAAGCATGCCAAACACATTTTTAACCACCCTGTCTATATTTGACGTAAACATCAAAGAATTATGTACCTGCAAACCTAGACCCATCTGTCCTACAACACCGCCCAAGGTCCTATCATTAACTCTATAAGCCCCACCTTTATTGGTTGTACCAATATGCAATACCTCACATTTACCCAGAATGAACTCCATCTGCCATTCTTCAGCCCATTGTCCCATTTGATTAAGATTCCTTTGTCACCTTAGAAAGCCTTCATCACTGTCTACAATACCACCAATTTTGGTGTCATCCACAAACTTACTAACCATCCCTTCTAAATTCTCATCCAAATAATTTATAAATGACAAACAGAAGAGGACGCAGAACTGATCCCCGTTGAACACCGCTGGTCACAGACCTCCAGTCTGAAAAGCATCCCACTGCCATTACTCTCTGTCTCCTGCTGTTAAGCCAATTATGTACCCAATTGGCAAGCTCACCACGTTAGTACATCAAACTCAAAGGACCAAGTGTATATTCTGGACCAAGAAAACAGAATCCCGGGCTCTAAAGCAGGCGTATCCAAATGTTCACCATCAGCAAGACATCAAGATCCATTAACAGTATTAAAACCAATTAACTCAAAGCCCCTGATTGGTCAAGCCCTTGAAAAATTCAAGAAAGTAGCCAGAGAGATATTAGAACCTGACCCTCACAGGACTTGACCTGACCTCACGGTCCAGCCGACTCAAAAGCACGCCAGTGAGCAGAGCAGCTCACACTGCAACCAGAGACTGAGACAGAGACTCAATCCATAAAGAGAGAGAAAAACAGACCAAAGAATTCGATGAGCTGGCAAAAGTTACAATTATCTGAGATGTTTCTAAAGAATGGGATAATTAGAAGTACTGTTATTAAGATTGTAAACTTTAATTCTTCGAATAAAATCACTTACTGCTGGCTGCTGTGTAGTCCTTTGCCTGATACACACGAAGGTAAATGAATGTGTATTCTAATCCAGAGATCTGCAGGGTCCTAGAGACACCCTGTCTTGGCCAGCATCTGGTGTCTTTGTTAAGAGGCTTTGGTTTGAAGTGACCCTTAAGGTCCTCCGAACCAGCAGTGCCAACCTTTCCTGGTGTCTTGTAGGTTCAGCCTGAGCTGGCTGTTATTACAGCAGTTGCCCCATGCAAAGGTCAGGGTATAAATTGAACGTATGAGACACTGGCACTAACCACTACTGAGCCAGAAAACAGGTACCTTGAACTGTGACAAGCTGGGCAAGTACACAAAAAAGAAGGGTTTTTTTTAATTAAAGGAAATTAGATAAGAAGCAAACCATTTAAAACGAGGAAATGATTGTGGTCCCAAACTTGTCAGGGCACCCCAAGCGAATACCTGTTTTAAACCTGGCCCAAATAAGCAGAGGTTTTCAGTAAGTCAGGCTGGCCTTGGAGCAGAGATTCCCGGCACAGAGCAGTGGCAAGAAGCCCATACCCAAGAAGAGCTGGAGAAGAAAGCTGGAAAGCTCACCCCAGTGATTACTACTCCATGTAGACTGGAAGACTCCTGGGGTATGGCACTCGTGCCAGGGCAAAGTACAGGCTATGACTGACAAAACTGCAAGGCTAGGTCACTTACAGTACAGGTAAAAACAATGACTGCAGATGTGCTTATCTCTCCACGCTTCAGGCTCACTGCCTTTATTCCTGATGAAGGGCTTTTGCCCGAAACGTCGATTTCGAAGCTACTTGGATGCTGCCTGAACTGCTGTGCTCTTCCAGCACCACTAATCCAGAACCACTTACAGTACAGGACAGAAAGCTGCAGGAAAGCTTAATCTGTAAGGAACAGTTCCAGAAACAATTTAGAAGAGCCAGTTATCATGAGAGGTAGAGCCGCTGGGGAGCTGGAAGCAGCCTTAGCCTACCTTGACAAACTGGAACAACAGTGTAGGGTCTTCTAAGCGGTTGTACTAGACTCCGTGCCTGCAACACAGAGAAATACACGTCAGGAGGCAGTATGGAGCACTCAAAGTGCCAGGAACAATTACAATCCCTGGAGAACCAGGCCTCCGTCCAGAATGGGATAATGGATCTTTGGGGTCCTACCTCTCAGTGGAGGTAACGAGCAGCCTCAGACTGGCCCATCTATACCCCAATCCGCCTCTGCCCTACAAACAGGGACCCTCCGCTGCCTTTCTCCCAGGTGATGGTGCCTTCAACTCCCCCCCCCCCACCCCCTACCCACAAGCAAAACTAGAGCCCATGAATCCTGTGGTCGCCCAGTATTGAACAGCGCTACATTTACAACCCCCATTCCTGGAACCCAGCTGGCAGATCATTGTCAGAAAGGTGACTCTATTTGATTCCACTTCAGACCCATATACATATTTTGACAGTCCGTCGTCCCCAGGCCTAGATGCCACCGAGCAACTCAAAGTAATTACCCTGTGCTAGAGACCAGTAGCCCCACCTGAGGGCCAACTAGGGAGGAGGGGGTTGTCTCTTGAGTTGAAGGTGGTGATCCTCACCGCCGTAGGGAAGGATGAGGCAGACTCCAAATCCTTCCCTCCCATGCCTCAGAAAGTGGGAGGGAGGTACACTTGCGGGATTTGACCACTCTGATGCCTGCTGTAATGAGTCTTGGGTCTTCGCAAATTAATCACTACATGGGAAAGGGACTTAGGAGTTCAGTCATCCTGCAAATCAGTGCAGTCCAGACTTCCTCCTAGCTCTCTTCCAATTCGAAGGAGCAAAGGAAGGGCAGGAAGTACACCAAGGAGCCCTAGACAAACTCCCCCTCCACTGAGTCGGAGAGTGCGGTGCTGGAAAAGCACAGGCGGTCAGGCAGCGTCTGAGGAGCTGGAGAATCGACATTTCAGGCATAAGCCCTTCATCAGGAATCCTGACCCCCTGACCCCATAAGAAGGGAATCCCCACAAACGAACCCCAAACCCAACACGTGCTGAAACTGTAGCTGAATGAGCCATTTCATTTGGGACTCCTGGGCACCTAATTTTCCAATCTAGCAACGGGAAGTCTGGAAAAAGGGTCCAACACCTAGAGCACCATCTTGGTAGCAACAGCTGGAGCGAAAACGGGCTGTGGTTTATACGCTGAGGATGACAGGGTCAATGCCATAATGAAAATAACTTTAAAACTTCCCAGATACGTGGGTGTGCAAACTGCCTAATCAGGAACAGCTCCCACCACCACTAAACACCCATTTACACACTGCATCCAGTATAGAACATAGAACATAGAACAATATAGCACAGTACAGGCCCTTCGGCCCATAATGTTGTGCTGGGCATTTATCTTAATCAAAGATCATCCTAACGTACACACCCCTCAACCTACTGTTGTCCATTTGTTTGTCCAGCTGTTGCTTAAATGTCCCTAATGTCTCTGACTCTACTCCCACTGTGGGCAGTGCGTTCCCCACACCCACCACTCTCTGCATTAAGAACCTACCTCTGACATCTCCCTATACGTTCCTCCAATCATTTTAAAACTATGAACCCTTGTGATGGCCATTTCTGTCCTGGGGAAAAGTCTCTGATATCTACTCTACGTCTCTCACTACCTTGTACACCTCTATCAAGTCACCTCTCTTCCTTCTTCTCTCCAGTGTGAAAAGCTCACTCAAGCTCTCTTCATAAGACAAGCCCTTGGGTCCAGGCAGCATCCTCTGCACCCCCTCTAAAGCACCTACATCTTTCCTATAATAAGGCAACCAGAACTGGACACAATATTCCAAGTGTGGTCGAACCAGGGTTTTATAGAGCTGCAGCAAAACCTCACGGTTCTTAAACTCAATCCCCCTGTTAATGAAAGCCAGTACACCATATGCTTTCTTCACATCCCTATCAACATGGGTGACAACTTTGAGGGAGCTATGTACGCATACCCCAAGATCCCTCTGTTCCTCCACACTGCCAAGAATCCTGTCTTTAACCCTATATTCAGCATTCAAATTTGACCTTCCAACATGAATCACTTCTCATTTATCCAGGTTGTACTCCATCTGCTACCTCTCAGCCCAGCTTTGCATCTGTCAATGTCTTGTTGTAGCCTACAACAGCCCTTGACAATATCTACAACACCAAGTCCTAGCAGACTTACTAACCCACCCTTCAACTTCTCCATCCAAGTCACTTATAACACTACAAAGAGCAGAGGCCCAAGAACAGATCCCTGCGGGACACCACTAGTCACCGATCGCCAGGTGGAATACTTTCCGTCCACCACCACTCGGTGTCTTCTTTCAGCCAGCCAATTCTGTATGCAGACAGCCGCATTTCCCTGTATCCCGTATCTCCTGACTTTCTCAATAAGCCTACCGTGGGCAACCTTATTAAATGCCTTTCTGAAATCCACATACACCATAACCACATATGGGGCACATTTATTCTTTTCCATTTTTTTCTTTTTTTTTAAGAAAGGAGGGCCAGAGATGGGTGGCGATTGGACAATTTGACAATTTTTTAATGTCACGTTGAATTTGGTGTCAGATATTAGACCAAAGTATTAACAGGAATTACTCTTGTGCTCTTTTTAGGGAGTGGTTACTCCAAGGTTCCTGGATACAACCCCCCTGGAATGTTTATTGTGCATTACTGCGTACTCAGCCCCTCACTATATGCCCTATACACTCATGATTGTGTAGCTATATTCCATCCTAACTCCATCTGTAGGTTCACTGGTGACTCCACCATTGTAGGCTAGTCTCAAACAATGATGAGACAGCACACAGGAAAGAGATTGAGTGCTTGGTCACATGGTGTAAAAATAAAACTCTCTCCCTCAACGCCAGCAAAATGAAAGAGCTAGTCATTCACTTTAGGAAGCAAGATTGAGGACACACCCCTATCTACATCAATGCGGCTAAGGTTGAGAGTGACCTGTTCCTAGGAGTGATGACCACCATCAATCAGTCCTGGTCTACCCACATTGGTGCTATGGTCAAGAAAGCACAGCAACTTGTCTACTTCCTCTGAAGGCTAAGGAAATTTGGCATGTCAATAAGGACTCTTATCAATTTTTATAGATGAACCCCAGAATGCATTCTATCTGGATACATCATGGCTTGGTATGGAAACTGCTTTGCCCAGGACAGTAAGAAACTACAGAGAGTTATGAACACAGCCCAGTCCATCACGCAAGCCAACCTTCCATCCATTGACTCCATCTTTACTTCTCACTGCCTCAGGAAGGCAGCAACATCATCAAAGACCCCTCCCACCCCGGTTATACTCGCTTCCAACCACTTCAATCAGACAGAAGCTACAAAAGCTTAAACATATGTTCCAGCAGATTCAAGAACAGCTTCTTCCTGACTAATATTAGACTTCTGAATGGATCTGTCAAATTTTAAATTTAATGTTGATCTTGCTGCTTGTGCACCTTCTCTGCAGCGATAATATTGTATTCTTCACTCTGTTCTAATACCCTAATGCAGCTTGTAATGGTATGACCTGCCTGTACAGCACACAAAACAAAATTTTTCAGTGACACGTGACAATAATCAATCAAATCAAAAAAGTAAAAAATTATGTAGAAGCATTATAATGGCTGTATGTAAAAATGTAGCAGATGCCATGATGTGTGTCAATGGAATCCTCTGGGTTCACCCTGCCAATTCAGTGATGTAACAATCATCTCATGGTGTACAGGAAAGCCAATGGGAGTTCCACATTGTGTTATATGAGTGGGGGATCACAGATGATTAGTGGGCTTTCTCAGTGGGCAGGTTCATAATAGTGGGAAGCCTAGCACATAGCCCGGACAAGGAGTCAGAGTTGGCATGGCGATGTCCAGGAAGCCCCACCAGGAAACATCTCTAAAGTATGAATTGAAAATGGGCTAAGACCAGCAGTGAAGGCTCCTCCCCCAGCATGTCTCACACACACACACACACACTCTTGATGGACTCATTAAGCACACAGGTAAAATCTTGCTTGATAAGTCAGGAATATGGTTATTGGAGTGATGTCCATCCCCATTAAAACAACTATATTCCCACCTATCTTTTAAAATAATGGAACAAGGGATAGGGAAACGTGAGAGAAAATCCATACTGGCAGTAACGCATGAAAAAGAAGGGAGCTCTTTTATGTTCTAGCTACAGCATAAGAGGCAGTAATGTCAATGGTCAATATCCTGGAATTAGCTAATTTTGACAATAAATTCAGGACCTTGACCCAGCAAGTCAAATGGGCCTGGAAGGATTGAATGCAGACAATTGAGAGACATGGGACAACTAGCTGAGAATCAGGCCGCCACTTAGTGACCATACTAGAGGGTCACGCCAAGACAATTAACCAGATCATCCAGGGCCAAATCAGGGATGATGCTGAGGAGCTAAACTACACCCTGTGCAGTATCTATGGTAAATGGATGATTGAACCTCAGGCAGGCGAGACAAGAGAAAATCCTGTCCTGGATCAGCGACAAACACCCTTGAACATTTGTCCCAGGAGAAGACCCACACTGACATATACTCTTGGTGAGGCGCTGGGCTTGGTGCTAGGGATTCCAGTTATTCCCACTGACAAAGTTGGGTTGAGGACCTTTGAAGTCAAAAACATTGGGATTAAAGAACAAGGCATTTGCATGGGTTACCCCCCCCTTAGTACCCACCATATGCTGTGGAGAGACGGCGACGCTGATAGGCACCACCCCTTGCAAATGTAAACAGACAGATCATCCCATTGATTGCCCCTCCCTGTACATTCTAATGAACACGCTCTCTGGTGGTTTTATCCTAAGCAGTGATTTAAACTGCACTCTGGAACCTAGGAACATGAGGAATGAAGTCACCCAGGTCACATCCAGGGGGAAGGGAGAATAAAGTGTAACAACCCTCACTCGACTGCCATCAGGATGGGGATTCCACTTGCAATATCATAAACACCATCTTTTGTTTCAAGCCTCCCATTCCTGCACAGACAGGCTGAATAGAGTTAATTGACATAAATCCTAGACCAGTGACATTCATCAATCCTACTGATGAGCCATGAGAGTCTCTCTGGAAGTTCTTAGAATTGTGTGATTAGATTAGATTAGATTACTTACAGTGTGGAAACAGGCCCTTCAGCCCAACAAGTCCATACCGACCCGCCGAAGCACAACCCATCCATACCCACTCCCCTACATTTACCCCTTCACCTAACAACACGGGCAATTTAGTATGGCCAATTCACCTAACCTGCACATTTTTGGACTGTGGGAGGAAACCGGAGCACCCGGAGGAAACCCACACAGACACGGGGAGAATGTGCAAACTCCACACAGTCGCCTGAGGCGGGAATTGAACCCGGGTCTCTGGCGCTGTGAGGCAGCAGTGCTAACCATAAAAGACCAGGTGTATATTCTGGGCTAAAAAAAAGAGACTTCCAGGCTCTTAAAGCAGGTACATCAAAGTGTGCATTGTTAGCAAGCCATTGAGAGCCATTTAAAGATGATAAAACCAATTAACTCAATGCCTCTGATGGGTCAAGCCCTTGGAAAATTTAAGAAGATAGCCAGGAACCTGGCCTGGCCCTGGTCCTAGTAGGGCTTGAGCTGATCCCACTCTCCAGATGAGCTAGAGGCAATGCAGAGAGCAGAGCAACTCGCCCTGTGACCAGACAGAGACAGAGACAGAGACAGAGACAGAGACAGAGACAGAGACAGAGACAGTGCCCATTATGAACATAGCCTCTTCCTTGAGCTAACGTTTCGAGATTGAGTGGGTAAGGATTTAGTTATAGAGTCGTAGAGTCATAGAGATGTACATCATGGAAACAGACCCTTTGGTCCAACCTGTCCATGCCGACCATATATCCCAACCCAATCTCGTCCCACCAGCCAGCACCTGGCCCATGTCCCTCCAAACCCTTCCTATTTATATACCCATCCAAATGCCTCTTAAATGTTGCAATTGTACCAGCCTCCACCACTTCCTCTGGCAGCTCATTCTATACACGTACCACCCTCTGCCCCGTAGGTCTCTTTTATATCTTTCCCCTCTCACCCTAAACCTATGCCCTCTAGTTCTGGACTCCCCAACTCAGGGAAAAGACTTTGCCTATTTATCCTATCCATGCCCCTCATAATTTTGTAAACCTCTATAAGGTCACCCCTCAGCCTCCAACGCTCCAGGGAAAACAGCCCCAGCCTGTTCAGCCTCTCCCTGTTGCTCAGATCCTCCAACCCTGGCAACATCCTTGTAAATCTTTCCTGAATTCTTTCAAATTTCACAAAATTTTTCCGATAGGAAGGAGACCAGAATTGCATGCAATATTCCAACAGTGGCCTAACCAATGTCCTGTACAGCCGCAACATGACCTCCCAACTCCTGCACTCAATACTCAGACCAATAAAGGAAAGCATACCAAACGCCTTCTTCACTCTCCTATCTACCTGTGACTCCACTTTCAAGGAGCTATGAACCTGAACTCCAAGGTCTCTTTGTTCAGCAACACTCCCTAGGACCTTACCATTAAGTGTCTAAGTCCTGCTAAGATTTGCTTTCCCAAAATTCATCACCTCGCATTTGTCTGAATTAAACTCCATCTGCCACTTCTCAGCCCATTGGCCCATCTGGTCCAGATCCTGTTGTAATCTGAGGTAACCCTCTTCACTGTTCACTACACCTCCAATTTTGGTGTCATCTGCAAGCATACGAACTGTACCTCTTATGCTCACATCCAAATCATTTATATAAATGACAAAAAGTAGAGGGCCCAGCACCGATCCTTGTGGCACTCCACTGGTCACAGGCCTCCAGTCTGAAAAACAACCCTCCACCCCCACCCTCTGTCTTCTACCTTTGAGCCAGTTCTGTATCCAAATGGCTAGTTCTCCCTGTATTCCATGAGATCTAACCTTGCTAATCAGTCTCCCATGGGGAACCTTGTCGAACGCCTTACTGAAGTCCATATAGATCACATCTACTGCTCTGCCCTCCTCAATCTTCTTTGTTACTTCATCAAAAAACTCAATCAAGTTTGTGAGACATGATTTCCCACGCACAAAGCCATGTTGACTATCCTGAATCAGTCCTTGCCCTTCCAAATACATGTACATCCTGTCCCTCAGGATTCCCTACAACAATTTGCCCACCACTGAGGTCAGGCTCACTGGTCTATAGTTCCCTGACTTGTCTTTACCGCCCTTCTTAAACAGTGGCACCACATTTGCCAACCTCCAGTCTTCTGGCACTTCACCTTTGACTATCGATGATACAAATATCTCAGCAAGAGGCCCAGCAATCACTTCTCTAGCTTCCCACAGAGTTCTCGGGTACACCTGATCAGGTTCCTATTGCTTTACATTTCCCCTGACTAATGCACCTAATCTAAATATCTCGGAACACAATGGGCAACTTAGCATGGCCAATTCACCTAACCTGCACATCTTTGGATTGTGGGAGGAAACCACAGCATCCAGAGGAACCCACGCAGATGCAAAGAGAACGTGCAAACTCCACACAGTCAGTCGCCTGAGGCAGGAATGGAACATGGGTCTTTGGTGCTGTGAGGCAGCAGGGCTAACCACTGAGGCATCGTGCTGTCCCAAGTCACAGCCTCAAGCCAATTAAATCACAGTGCCTGGATCTCACCAATCACAATGCTGACAAAAATGAATGGGTCACAAAGATTATGCCTTAATCCTTGCAAAGTTAGCTTTCTTGTCTGGGCTAGGTGTTTCTAGGACTCTGCAGACCCGTGGGCCAATAAATATATTACTTTCCCGAGGTACCTTTGAGTGTATCGGGAAAGGACAACACAGCTTGAGCCAGCAGTACGTGACTGATTGATTCTGTCTCTGTCTCTGTCTCTGTCTCTGTCTCTGTCTCTGTCTCTGTCTCTGTCTCTGTCTCTGTCTCTGTCTCTGTCTCTGTCTGGTCACAGGGTGAGTTGCTCTGCTCTCTGCCATGCCTCTAGCTCATCTGGAGAGTGGGATCAGCTCAAGCCCTACTAGGACCAGGGCCAGGCCAGGTTCCTGGCTATCTTCTTAAATTTTCCAAGGGCTTGACCAATCAGAGGCATTGAGTTAATTGGTTTCATCATCTTTAAATGGCTCTCAATGGCTTGCTAACAATGCACACTTTGATGTACCTGCTTTAGAGCCTGGAAGTCTCTTTTTTTGCCCAGAATATACACCTGGTCTTTTATCTTACTGCAACATGTCTGTGCCATGCGTCTCGTGTTTGTTTTGTTTATCAGGGAAATGTTGAAACTGCCCTTTCACACGAGCACTAATGTGTTCTGGTGCCTGTCTGGTTTTCAATTGACTGGGATTGAATGTTGCAAGGACCCGTATCCAGGCAGACTGCTCCCTGTGTGTCTGTTTGTCTTGGCTAAGATATTCCCAGCATACCTTGCTGTTTTGGCCATTTTCTGTGCCCTGTTTATTTCAGTTGTTGTACTTGTGTTTCTGGTTTTCCTTTTTTCCATGACATTTACTTTCCTTGAGCCGTTACAAGCTGCTACAGCCCTTTTCCTGAACAAAAAGAGTGTTAGTGAGTATGGTACACTATAAAGTTACAAAGCTCATGTGGATGAGGTCGATGCACTTGTGAGATAGACTTGCTGTCAAGGTAACCGAGAGCATAAGCCACCATGGATATGGATAAGGTACTTAAATGAGCGTGCAGGTTAAGGTGGTAAAGTGTGACATCTTGCAAATACACTAAGTTTACCTGGTTACATGGAGCAGCAAATAGTTGTGATACTACACGTTATCATAACCTGACAATCACCTGATGAAGGAGTGACGCTCCGAAACCTAGTGTGCTTCCAATTAAACCTGTTGGACTATAACCTGGTGTTGTATAACTTTTAACATTATCATAACAGTATTCATTAGGAAAGTCACTCTATGAATATATAATCCAGCATATATAAAAAAGCTTAATACAGTAAGGCATACAGATATACATAAAAGAAATCCCACTGCTGATATTTCTGGGGGTGGATTGGTTGCACAGTGGTTAGCAATGCTGCCTCACAGTGCCAGAGACCCGGGTTCAATTCCCACCTCAGGTGACTGACTGTGGGAGTTTGCACATTCTCCCCGTGTCTGCGTGGGTTTCCTCCAGGTGCTCCGATTTCCTCCCACAGTCCAAAAACGTGTAGGTTAGGTGAATTGGTCACAGTAAATTGCCTGTAGTGTTAGGTGAGGGGGTAAATGTAGGGGAATGGGTCTGGCTGGGTTGTGCTTCGGCGGGTCAGTGTGGACTTGTTGGGCTGAAGGGCCTGTTTCCACACTGTAATGTAATCTAAAAATCAAAAATAGAAAATAATCAGAGTTCCTTGTATCCTGTGGTCCTTAGGCAATACATTTCCCTTGGTGATTGTGATAAGTGTTGGGATATCTGTCTTTTTTCCAACTCGTGATCTTAATTTTTTATTTTGTTGATTTGATTGATTATTGTCACGTGTCACTGAAAAATTTTGTTTTGTGTGCTGTACATTACAAGCTGCATTAGGCTATTAGAACAGAGTGAAGCATACAATATTATAGCTGCAGAGAAGGTGCACAAGCAGCAAGATCAACATTAAATTTAAAATTTGACAGATCCATTCAGAAGTCTAATATTAGTCAGGAAGAAGCTGTTCTTGAATCTGCTGGAACATATGTTTAAGCTATTGTATCTTCTGTCTGATTGAAGTGGTTGGAAGCGACTATAACCAGGGTGGGAGGGGTCTTTGATGATGTTGCTGCCTTCCTGAGGCAGTGAGAAGTAAAGATGGAGTCAATGGATGGAAGGTTGGCTTGCGTGATGGACTGGGCTGTGTTCATAACTCTCTGTAGTTTCTTACTGTCCTGGGCCAAGCAGTTTCCATACCAAGCCATGATGTATCCAGATAGAATGCATTCTGGGGTTCATCTATAAAAATTGATAAGAGTCCTTATTGACATGCCAAATTTCCTTAGCCTTCAGAGGAAGTAGACAAGTTGCTGTACTTTCTTGACCATAGCACCAATGTGGGTAGACCAGGACTGATTCATGGTGGTCATCACTCCTAGGAACAGGACACTCTCAACCTTAGCCGCATTGATGTAAATAGGGGCGTGTCCTCAATCTTGATTCCTGAAGTGAATGACTAGCTCTTTCGTTTTGCTGGTCATAGAGTCAGAGAGATGTACAGCATGGAAACAGACCCATTGGTCCAACCAGTCCATACCGACCAGATATTCCAACCCAATCTAGTCCCACCTGCCAGCACCCAGCCCATATCCCTCCAAACCCTTCCTATTCATACACCAATCCAAATGCGTCTTAAATGTTGCAATTGTACCGGCCTCCACCACTTCCTCTGGCAGCTCATTCCATACACATACCACCCTTGGAGTGAAAAGGTTGCCCCTTAGGACTCTTTCATTTCTTTCCCCTCTCACCCTAAACTTATGCCCTCAAGTTCTGGACTCCCCGACCCCAGGGAGAAGTCTTTGCCAATTTATCCTATCCATGCCCCTCATAATTTTGTATAAGATCACCCCTCAGCCTCCGACGCTCCAGGGAAAACAGCCCCTGCATGTTCAGCCTCTCCCTGTAGCTCAGATCCTCCAATCCTGGAAACATCCTTATAAATCTTTTCTGAACCGTTTCAAGTTTCTCAACATCTTTCCAATCGGAAGGGCACGCAGTATTCCAACAGTTGCCTAACCAATGTCCTGTACAGCCGCAAAAGGACCTCTCAACTCCTGTACTCAATACTCTGACCAATAAAGGAAAGCATACCAAATGCCTCCTTCACTATCCTATCTACCTGCAACTCCACTTTCAAGGAGCTATGAACCTCCACTCCAAGGTCTCTTTGTTCAGCAACACTCCCTAGGACTTTACCATTAAGTGGATAAGTCCTGCTAAGATTTGCTTTCCAAATTGCAGCACCTCACATTTATCTGAATTAAACTCCATCTGCCATTTCTCAGCCCATTGGCCCATCTGGTCCAGATCCTGTTGTAATCTGAGGTAACCCTCTTCACTCTCCACTACACCTCCAATTTTGGTGTCATCTGCAAACATACTAACTGTACCTCTTATGCTCGCATCCAAATCATTTATGCAAATGACAAAAAGTAGAGGGCCCCAGCACTGATCCTTGTGGCACTCCACTGGTCACAGGCCTTCAGTCTGAAAAACAACCCTCCAGCACCACTCTCTGTCTTCTATCTTTGAGCCAGTTCTGTATCCAAATGGCTAGTTCTCCCTGTATTCCATGAGATCTAACCTTGCTAATCAGTCTCCCATGGGGAACTTTGTCGAATGCCTTACTGAAGTCCATATAGATCACATCTACTGCTCTGCCCTCATCAATCTTCTTTGTTACTTCATCAAAAAACTCATTCAAGTTTGTGAGACATGATTTCCCAAGCACAAAGCCATGTTGTCTATCCCGAATCAGTCCTTGCCTTTCCAAATACATGTACATCCTGTCCCTCAGGATTCCCTCCAACAACTTGCCCACCCCCGAGGTCAGGCTCACTGGTCTATAGTTCCCTGGCTTTGTCTTTACCACCCTTCTTAAACAGTGGCACCACGTTTGCCAACCTCCCGTCTTCTGGCACCTCACCTGTAACTATCGATGATACAAATATCTCAGCAAGAGGCCCAGCAATCACTTCTCTAGCTTCCCACAGAGTTCTCCGGTACCCCTGATCAGGTCCTGTGGATTTATTCACCTTTAACTGTTTCAAGACATCCAGCACTTCCTCCTCTGTCATCTGGACATTTTGCAAGATGTCACCATCCATTTCCCTACAGTCTATATCTTCCATATTCTTTTCCACAGTAAATACTGATGCAAAATATTCATTTAGTATCTCCCCCATTTTCTGTGGCTGCACACAAAGGCCACCTTGCTTATTGGTAACACACCCCCTACATTTACATACTAGGAAAGATGTCATTCATAGTATACACAAACAAACCACTTTGAGTCTCTAATACCTTGTGTAAGTTATTTAATTGTCATTTGGAAGTCTAAGTATAATATTCCATCCAAATGCTTATTATCCAATCTGATGAGATAGAAGGTGAACTTTTGAATTTTCAATTTCTGATTCATTCTTCAATTGTTCTGATATTCACATCTTTTTCTTTCCCTGCTGTAAACATACTTTCTACCTGACGATCTTCTCTTAATAACCTGTCTTTAACATGACATCTGCAAACTTACTAACTGTACCTCTTATGCTTGCATCCAAATCATTTATGTAAATGACAAAAAGTAGAGGGCCCAGCACCGATCCTTGTGGCACTCCACTGGTCACAGGCCTCCAGTCTGAAAAACAACCCTCCAATTGTGGCCAATGTTTCCGACTGTTTGAGTTACTCACTCCATAATCGACACCATTGAGTTTCTTTTTGATTTGATAATGTTCAGTGAACTTTGCTTTAAATAGTCCCTCAGAGAGAGATTAATAACGTCTCCAGCAACAAAACGTTAACTTTTTCCTTTTTGCCTGCTGTACATTTTCATTGCTTATGGAGCACTCTCCAAATGTTTTTTTGGCCAAGCCACATTTTGGTTCGTTTCTCTCTATGATTTGAAGCATAGGCTGAAAGTTTACTTCTGAGCTTTGATAAATTTCTCTGCCATCAATTTAAGGAGTTTTCTCATTTTCCATCATGTATCAGTTCAAAAAGTCTGAATCCTGTGGATTCATTAACAGCATCCCTGATGGGAAACAGTAACAAGGAAATTTCTTTTTCCAATCATTAGGACATTTCTGAGAATAACTTCTAGTCATTATACTCAAAGTTTGATGCCATCTTTCTAATGCCCTTTGAGATTGTGCATGACAAGCTAAAAGCAAAAATAATTTTATCCACAAATTATTCATTATTTCTTTGTTATTCATTGTTAAAAGATATTGATTCCCACTCCTAGTTTTAGTTCGGCAAACCACGCAATCTATTAAGTTCCTACTAAATGTCTTTTTGAAAACTGGCATTGGAATTAAAAACACAGGTTCAATTGTGATGGTTGGGGTGACCCCACTACCTGACATGCATGGTATGGATAGGAAAACTTGACCACATCGATATGTAATCCTCATACCCTGATGGAACTACCACATTAGAGACTACTGCCCAGAATGGAACAACAGTTATTTGAGGTGGTCTCCATTTCCCCTTTGATAATAACACTCAGATATCGGTTCTGACTCAGGTTTTGAGTAGGATATTTGGTATAATTCTCTCAATTAAGGACCTGTTGTGTTTTAATTAAATAGTTCTTTGGTTGATCTCTTTGATTTCAAGCATAAGGAAGGACTTCTTCTTTGAAATAAAATGTTCATAAACTCCAGTATTCAAGTTCTTCTTATCAATAGTTGAAGAAGAAATCTCTACACAGTATTGTTCTGAGTCATCTTTCTCTCTCTCTCTCTCTCTCTCTCTAATAGATTCTCAAGAAACATTTCCCCTTTGTACTACAGCCATCATTTTGATATTGATTTTCTTTCCCAATTCACCCTTTCCTGAGGATTTCTTCGGCATTCGTGTGACAGCAATTGGTCTCCCATTTAACTTCCTGCAACCAGTCTAATTACAATGAACGTAAATTTGACACAATACTTTTAGCCTTTAAATCTTTCTCCTTTATTGATTGGCAGCCTTTTGTTCGATCCCAAACATTAATCTCTTCCAACACTGATTTCCCATTCTTTCAATCTCCTTTGAGTTTCCAAAAAACTAACTCATGCATGTGATGGTCTGTGTGAGATATGATAGATCTCCTCCAGGATTGCTGTTCCTCAGATCTTTGATGCCTGATGCTCATCTCAGCACATTGTAAAGTTCACTGGACTGCACTTTCTAAATTCTTCCAGCATCATAATTTTCCTTAGGCTCCTAAATTGTGTCTCTAACTTCATCATTGAAACCACTGACCTCACAGTACTTCTTTCTCTCTTGCAAGTTCTACAAATGTTTGATTATGTGTCTTTCTTATAGTCCTAAACTTAATTGGTAATTTTCAGAGATCAGCTTTTAAACATAATATTGTCACAATAGTCTGCATAACTGTTCTTCTGACAAACTGGCAGAAAAAACATTTGTAGCTGGATTTGTCAAAGCATTCTGTCACGTTATTGTCCAATCATCCTTTGTCACTTCATCTTCCCACCAACCTTTTCAAATGAGATATGTTTGACACTATCTTCTGTAAATTTAGGTGCTAACTGAAAATTTCTAGTTAGATCATATCCCTCAATGGAATCAGAACCATCCTCTGAGCCACCACTTCCTTCATCCTTTACTCTAAGTTTTTCTCTGGCCAAGTTTGAGCTTTTTAAATTAAAGTTCTCTGTCTTTTTCTTTCAACCCTATTCCATTGTCCATCATTGTCTCTTCCTTGGCTTTATAATTCAAGATTTTAAAAAAACTTCCAATTCACTTTTCCTTTCTCTCTCTCTCTCTCTCTCTCTCTCCTTTTATTTGTTACGTTTTCCCCTCATTTTTCTCTGAAATCAAGGGGGCTTCTTTTTGTTGTTTATCTCTGAAAATCAAGTTTGTTTTTCATTTCTAGCTCAATCATCGCTAATGAAACATCAATCTTTGTGTATCCTCCTTTTAAACCCAAATGTTGTGTAATTAAGCATTTCGTCCTGTTGATGTTGTACTTTCACTTCAGTAAATGTCACTTTTCCCACAAAATCCACGCGTGACTTCATGTGCAAAATTACAGAAATATGTTTCAATGTATATCAATTTGTCCACGGTGTCATTTTTTTAAACAAAACATCTTCAAACATTTTATTAATCAAACCTTTGATTTGAACTGTGACCTGTCCATGGTTTACCAAGACACGAGGGACACTGTTCCACCACGCAGTCAGCTCCTCTCTGACTGGCTTATGTAGAGGTCGAAACTCTTGCTGCTCTTCATTAATAAGGGAAATTTACAATCTTTAGCCACGAATACCCCTGCTTTGGACACATGAATCCAGGCCAAGGCTACCATCCTTTAGTGAGGCAAGGTAATCGGGATCATTCTGTTGTCTCTGGCTATTTGTGTGACCTATGCAAGAGTGAGGACTGCAGATGCTGGAAACCAGAGTTTAGATCAGAGTGGTGCTGGAAAAGCACAGCAGGTCAGGCAGCATCCGAGGAGCAGGAAAATTAACGATTCAGACAAAAGCCCTTCATCAGGAATAGGGTGACCTGACTCGATCTCCTCCAGTATCCAGATAGTTAGTATTTTTCATTAAAAATGTAACTGAGATAATCCAATCATCTCTGGATATATTTCACTTTGGAGTCAGATCCATAAAAAAGTAAACATCAGAAAGCAGCAGCTGTGCCCTTTGTTTAATGCAATAAATGTACTCAATTGTAAAGATCACAGCATCTAATTATGTCCCCAGAGGCTGAAATCACCTTTAAATGCTGCAATTTATCAGTGAGTTGAAGAAAGGGCTCAGAGTCTCTGACAGAAATGCACGAGATACCAAAAGGTCTGGTCTTTGCCGTCTACTACCCGGTCCTTGCAATGATTGGAGTTCCAGGTGAAGTATTGCGGTTTGTTAGTGGCTGCGTGAATCATTGGTTACAGACATCCTCTCTTCAAGTTTATGGGATATTATTTTCTCTTCAAGGGATATGATAAGTTTTGCTTAACCATTTTCTTAAATTTTACATTTAATTTTTCCATATTACCCTCATCAATTTGTCTTTTTAGCAATATGGTCCCTTCACTTAGTGGCACAGTTTGCGGTATTAACTGCGATAGCGTCTTCTCTTAAACAATGTGAGTTAACTCTTTCACCAGCACAGTTACACCATATTCCACAATTTATCACATTTAAACAGTTACAGATTTCAATAATTTAATCAGATAAATTCTCGTTGTGGTATTGTGTTCTTGACAATATTCCTGAGAGTGAATTCTCACACTTATCCTGAAATGTAAATTGATCCTATTCTACCATTGATTGCTACTGTGGACAAATGATCAAACAATTATTACTTAAATATAGTTCGACTGTGTTATTGTCAGGGTTCTTGTGGGTAAATTCTCACACTGTTATCACAGTGTAAATGAGGTTTTGAGATTTTTGGAGAAGATTGGAGATGAGATTCTAATGTGTTATTGTCATGGTTCCTGTGGGTAAATTCCTGCACTGTCACATTTCTATTCATTTACGGGGAGAGAGCTTTGCTGGCTAGTTCAGCATTTATTGTCCATCCCTAATTGCTCAGACTAAGTATCAATCATATTGCCCTGAGTCTGGAATGACGTGTCGGTCAGACCAGGTAAAGGGTGGCAGTTTTTTTTCCCCAAAAGGACATTAGTGAACCAGATGGGATTTTTTTCCGACAATCAGGAATGGATTCATGGTCATCAGTAGACTCTTAATTCCAGATTTTGTTTCAATAAATTCAAATTCTACCATCTGCCATGGCGAGATTCAAACCTGTGTCCCTGGAACATTATCTGGCTGTCTGGATTAACTATCCAGTGATAATACTGGGAGGGCATCGTCTCCCTCATAACAGTGTAAGTGAAGTTTGGTTGCAATTTTCCTACTGTTCCTGCAATGAATTGTCAATGTTGTGACAGTGTAAGTGAAGTTCTATTTGGTTCTTGACTTTGATAGCAATCTAATAAATTAATAGAATTAAAATAGTTCCAGATTGAATGGACTGAACTATTTAATTGGGACATTAAAGAACATTAATTAGTACCCAGATTTTGGCAGTTGTAAAAGCAATGGTAAAGTTTCCCTACCATGGAGAGTGACATGGTGGCTCACTGGTTAGCACTGTTACCTCACAGCCTCTGGGACCTGGGTTTGATTCCTCCCTTGGGTGACGGTGTGGAGTTTGCACATTCTCCCTGTATCTGCATGGGTTCCCACTGGGTGCTACAGTTTCCTCCCACAGTCCAGTGACATGCAGGCTACACGAGCTGAGCATGCTAAATTGCCCATAGTGTTCTGGGATGTTTAGGTGAGGTGCACTAGTTAGGGGAAATGTAGAGCAATAGGGTAGGGGAAATGGGTCTGGGTGGGTTACTCTTCAAAGGCTCAGTATGCACTTGTTGGGCCAAATGGCCTGTTTCCCCACTGTATTGATTCTATGATAATCTATGGAGATTGTCCCTAATTCAGAGAGCTCAGTGTTTTTGTTCTCAGTCTCTAACACTCACTGTTTCAGGTGCATTCTCCTCTCCACATTGGCTGCTGATTCTAAATTGTAGAATGCTGAGTGTGGGATTCCCTCCTGCTCCCAGCACCCAACAGTGTATCAAACAGTTCCCAAATTCACTGAAACCTCCAAACTGAGAGACGACCCATAACCTGTTATATCTTTTGTATCTAAATGTAGAAGGTTCTTATTTTAAAAATCAAATATGGAATAAAATTCATCATTGCAATGCAACAGGGAGAATTTGGTGTGTGCTATCTCTCTGAAAGTGCATTCATAATTTGTGAGTTTACATGTGTAGATCGACATTGAACGTTTCAGGGAATTACCAGGTGAAGAGCTCAGATTGACTACTTCATGCTACCCAGAAGGTACTCTGGAAAGTCAGAGATATGATCATTATCTACTCACCTCCATTGAAGTTTGGTGATACTTCAAGCAAGTTGATCCACCTGTCAATAACTTCACAATAGTTCATTGAAAATTAATCAGCGTGAATCATCAGTCAGGTATAATTGTTAACTTCCACTGTTATTGTTGGGTCCTTTCTGACCTGTTTCAATATGTTCTATGATTTTTGCAGATGTTAAAACCTTTTGCATATCCTATGGATGTGACAAGGGGCAACATAAAAGGTTATTGCAAGAAATAGAAACAGATGGTAACATACTAATATGAATAGATGATTAACTGGCTGGTAGAAAACATATGATGGAATGCATCCTAGGATACTAAAAGAGATAACGGGAGAAAGAGCAAATACACTTAGGGTAATTTTCCAAAATTCTCTGGACTCTGGGGCAGTTCCAGCAGATTGGAAAGCAGTAAATACGATGGCACTGTTTAAAAAAGGAGGTAGACAAAAGGTAGGGAATTGTAGACCGGTTAGCTTAACTTCGGTAGTGGGGAAAATGCTTGAATCTATTATCAAGGAAGAAATAGCAAGACATCTCGATAAAAATTGTCCCGTTGGACAGATGCAGTATGGGTTCATGAAAGACAGGGTCATCCTCAACCAATTCACTGGAATTCTATGAAGATGTTACAAGCACGGTGGACAATGGAGACCTATCAGATGTGGAGCATCTCCATTTCTGAGAGGCATTTGACAAGGTGCCACACAAAAGGCTGCTGCATGAGATAAAGATGCAAGGCATTATGGGCAATGTATTAGAATGGATAGAGGATTGGTTAACCAACAGGAAGCAAAGAATGGGGATAAATGAGTGCTATTCTGGGTGGTGAATGCCTCAGAGATCAGTGTTGGAACTGCAATTATTCACAATTTACTTTGATGATTTAGAGGTGGGAATCATGTATAGTGTGTTAATGTTTGTGGATGATACTCAGATAAGTGATAGAGCAAAATGTGCAGAAGACTATGAAAGATAGCAGAGGGATATAGACAGTGTAAGTGATGGGCAAAGGTTTGGTAGATGGAGAACAATGTTATAATGTGAAGTCTTCCATTTTGGTCAGAACAATAGCACAAAGGACTATAATTTGAATGGTAAAAAAACTGCAGCATGCTGTGGTGCAAAGGGACTTGGGTGTCCTGGTTACGCGAAGCACAGAAGGTTGGTTTGCAGGTGCAGCAGGTAATTGAAAAGGCAAATGGAATTTAGATCCTTCATTGCTAAAGGGGTTGAGTTTAAAAGGAGGGAGGTTGTGCTGCAGCTGTACAAGGTGCTGGTGAGGCTACATCTGGAGTAATGTGTGCAGTTTTGGTCTCCTTACTTGAGAAAGGATGTACTGGCACCAGGGGGGGTGCAGAGCAGGTTCACCAGGTTGGTTCCAGAGTTGAGGGAGTTGCCTTATGAGGAGAGACTGAATAGGATGGGATTATATTCATAGCAATTTAGAAGTATGAGGAGGGATCTTATAGAAACATATAAAATTATGAAGGAAGTAGATCGGAGTGAAATAGAGAACAAAGAGCAAAGGACATTCCAGCACAGGAACAGGCCCTTCGGCCCTCCAAACCTACACCAATCCAGATCCTCTATCTAAACCTGTCACCTATTTTCTAAGGATCTGTATCTCTCTGCTCCCTGCCCATTCATCTATCCGTTTGGATCCATCTTTAATGATTCTATCATGCCTGCCTCTACCACCTCTAGTGGCAACGTGATCCAGGCACCCATTCTTTAACTCTGCAGAAAGCACTTCCCACACATATCTCCCTGAAATGTTTCTCCTGTCACCGTGAACTCATGACTCCAAGTAATTGTGTCCCACACTCTGGGGAAAGAGCTTCTTCCTATCCACCTTGTCTATACCCCTCCTAATTTTGTAAGCCTCAATCAGGTCAGTTTTCAACCTCTGTCTTTCTAATGAAAATAATCATATTCTACTCAACCTCTCTTCATAGCTAGCGCCCTCCATACCAGGTAACATCCTGGGGATGAACCTCCTCTGCATCCTCTCCAAAGCATCCACATCCTTTTGGTAATGTGGTGACCAGAACTGTACGCAGTATTCTAAATGTGGCCGAACCAGAGTCTTATACAACTGTAACATGACCTGCCAACTCTTGTACTCAATACCCCGTTCCAATGAAGGAAAGCATACCGTCTGCCTTCTTGACCACAGAATCACTTCGCGTTGCCACCTTCAAGGTACAATGGACCTGAACACCCGGATCTCTTTGTAGATCAATTTTCCCCTGGGCTTTTCCATTTACTGTATAGTTCATTCTTGAATTGGATCTTCCAAAATACATCACCTCGCATTTACTCGATTGAACTCCATCTGCCATTTCTCCGCCCGACTCTCCAATCTATCGAAATTCTGCTGTATTCTCTAACAGTCCCCTTCACTATCTGCTACTCCACCAACCTTTGTGTCATCTGTAAACTTGCTAATCAGATCACCTATACCTTCCTCCAGATCATTTCTGTATATCACAAACAACAGGGGTCCCAGCACAGATCCCTGTGGGACACCACTGGTCACAGGTCTCCATTTTGAGAAACTCCTTTCCACTATTCTTCCCTGTCTCCTGATGTCCAGCCAGTTCTCTACCCATCTAGCTAGAACACTCTGGACCCCATGCGACTTCACCTTCTCCATCAGCCTAACATGGAGAATCTTATCAAATGTCTTACTGAAGTCTGTCTAAATGACAGCTACAGCCCTTCCCTCATCAATCAACATTGTCACTTCCTCAAAGAGTTCTATTAAGTTAGTAAGACATGACCTTTCCTGCACAAAACCACGTTGCCTATCTCTGATAAGCCCATTTTCTTCCAAATGTGAATAGATCCTATCCTTCAGTATTTTCTCCAACAGCTTCCCTACCTCCGACATCAGGCTCACCAGTCTATAATTACTGGATTATCCCTGCTACCCTTCTTAAACTAGGGGATAACATTAGCAATTCACCAGTCCTTCAGGACCTCACCTGTGTTTTAGGATGCTGCAAAGATATTTGTTAAGGCCTCAGCTCTTTCCTCTCTCACTTCCCTCAGCAACCTGAGATAGATCCCATCCAGACCTGGGTACCTGTCTACCTTAATGCCTTTTAGAATATACAACACTTCCTCCCCCCTTATGCTGACATGTCCTAGAGTCATCAAATATCTATCCCTAACCTCAAGATCCGCCATGTCCCTCTTGTCGGTGGATACTGATGTAAAGTACTCATTAAGAATCTCACCCATTTTCTCTGATGCCACGCATAAGTTTCCTCTTTTGTCTTTGAGTGGCCAATCCTTTCTCTAATTACCCTCTTGCTCCTTATATATGACTAAAAGGTTTTGGGATTATCCTTAACCCCGTTTGCTCAAGATATTTCACGATCCTGTTTAGCCCTCTTAATTCCTTGTTTCAGATTGGTCCCAACATTGTTACCGCCCCCTTCCTATTTCTGAGCTCTGCCCATGTTGCCTCACTGTTCGAGTCCTCCATAGTGCCCTACTTCAGCACAGCTGTGATATCCTCCCTGACCAGTAATGCAACTCCTCCACCCATTTTACTTCCCTCTCTATCCCACCTAAAGCATCGATATCTTGGGATATTTAGTTACCAATCATGTCTTTCCCTCAACCAAGTTTCAGTAATAACAATGACATCATACTCCCAGATACTAATCCAAGCCCTAAATTCATCTGCCTTACCTACTACACTTCTTAAAACAAATGCACCTCAGACCACCAGTCCCTCAGCATTCATCCTCTGCCTCTGCCTACTCTTCCCCTTAGTCACGCTGACTTCATCATCTAGTTCCTTACAGGCTTTAGTTACTCTCTCCTTACTGTCCACTAACCACCTCATTTGGCTCCCATCTCCCTGCCACATTAGTTCAAACTCTCCCCAAGGGCATCAGTTATATTCCAGCCCAGGTGGAGACCAACCAATTTGTAATAGTCCTATGTCCCATAACCAGTCCCAATGTCCCAAAAATCTGAACCCCCTCCCTCCTGCACCATCTCTCATGCCACACATTCATCCTGCCTGTTCTTTCATTCCTACCCTGACTAGCATGGGGCACTGGTAGCAATCCTGAGGTCACTACCTCTGAGGTCCTACATTTTAACTTAGCTCCTAACTCCCTAAATTCTGCTTGTAGGACCACATCCCGTTTTTTACGTATATCATTGGAGGGGGGAGGGGATGGGGAGCAGCCCCAAGTCATGGTCCACATAGATACTAATGACATAGGTAGGAAGAGACCTGGGGATTTAAGGCAGAACATCAGGGAGCAAGGGTGGAAACTTAGTGCTAGAACAGAGATGTTGTCTCTGGGTTTTTTGCCCGTGCCATGTGCTAGCGAGGTGAGGAATAGGGAGAGAGAGGAGTTGAACACATGGCTACAGGGATGGTTAAGGAGGGAGGGTTTTGGATTCCTGGATAATTGGGGCCCTTTCTGGGGTAGGGGGGACCTCTACAAACAGGATGGTCTTCACCTGAACCAGAGGGGTACCAATATCGTGGCAGGGGGCGAAATTTGTTAATGCTCTTCGGGGTATTTCAATTAATTCAGCAGGAGGATGGGAACCTAAATTGTCATTCAATTGTCCAGGAGGTTGAGAATAATGAGGTCAGAAATAAGCTTTTAAGATGGCACCGGCAAGCAAGGATTTGGTTTGAAGTGTTTCTACTTCAACGTCAGGAACATCTGGAATAAGGTGGGTGAACTTGCAGCATGGGTTGGTAACTGGGACTTCGATGTTGTTACCATTTCGGAGACATGCGTAGAGCAGGGACAGAAATGGTTGTTGCAGGTTCCAGGATTTAGATGATGGTAAAAGGGATGGGGGTGGAATGGCACCATTAATCAAGGACAGTAGTACCGTGGCAGTAAGGCCATTTGAGGACTCATCTGTGAATGTAATATGGGCTGAGATTAGAAACAGGAAAGGAGAGGCCACCCTGTTTGGGGTTTTTCATCGGCCTCTGAATAGTTCCAGAGATGTAGAGGAAAGGATAACAAAGATGGATAGGAGCGAGAGGAACAGGGTCATTGTTATGTGGAGAAAATGAGGACTGCAGTTGCTGGAGATCAGAGTCGAGAATGTGGTGCTGAAAAAGCACAGCCAGTCAGGCAGCATCCAAGGAGCGGGAGAATCGACATTTCGGGCATAAGCCCTTCATCAGGAATGTGGCTTGAGGGCCAGGGACTGAGCGATATATGGGAGGGGGGTAGGCCTGGGGTGAAGGTAGCTGGTAATGCAATAGGTGGATAATGGTGAGGGTGAAGATGATCGGTCAGAGAGGAGGTTGGAGCAGATAGATGGGAAAGGTAATGGACAGGTCAGGAGGATGGTCCCGTGTTGGAGACTGGGGACTGGGATAATGTGGGGGGAGAGGAAATGAGGAACTGGTGAAATTTACATTGATCCTGTGTGGTTGCAGGGGCTAAGGTGGAAGATGAGGAGTTCTCCCTCCAGGCATCGAGTGGTAAGTGTTTGTCGATGGAGGAGGCCCAGGACTTACATGTCCTTGGTGGAGTTGGAGGGGGAGTTAAAGTGTTCAGCCACAGGGCGGTGTGGTTGATTGGTGTGGGTGTCCCAGAAATGTTCTTTGAAATGATCCGCAAGTTGGCATCCAGTCTCCCCGATATAGAGAAGACCACATCGGGTGCAAGAATATAGTAGATGACGTTGGAGAAGGTACAGGTAAATATCTGTTAGATGTGGCAGGATCTTTTGGGACCTTGGACTGAGGTGTGGAGTGAGGTGTGGGGACAGGGTTTGCATTTCCTGCAGTGGCAGGAGAAGGTTCTGGGAGTGGGGAGGGGTGGGCTGGTGGGGGTGTGGATCTGACAAGGGAGTCATGGAAGTCTCTCTGAAGTGCAGATCGAGGTGGGGAGAGAAAAAAATCTCTAGCGATGGGGTCTGTTTGCAGGTGGCAGAAGGTGAGGACTAGGGGGCTCTGTCCTTGTTGCGTTGGGAGGGGTGGGTTCAAGGGCGGAAGTGCGAGAATTGGAGGAGATGTCCTGTTGAGCATCGACCACGTGGGAGGGGATATTGCGATCCTTGAAAAAGGAGGCCATCTGGGATTTTGTACATTGGAATGGGTCGTCCTGGGAACAGATGCAATGGAGGCGGAGGAATTGGGAATAAGGAATGGCGTTTTTACAGGAGGCGGGGTGGGAGTCTAGGTTGCCGTGGGAGTTGGTGGGTTTGTAGTATATGTCGGTGGTCAGTCAGTCACCGGAGATGGAGGTGGAGAGGTCCAGGAAGGGGAGGGAGGTGTCCAAGTGAATTTGAGATCGGGGTGAAAGGTGTTAGTGAAGTTGATGAACTGTTCAACCTCATTATGGGAGCACAAGGTAGAGCTGATACAGTCATCGATGTAGCAGAGGAAAACGTCGGGGCGTGGTGCCAGTGTAGCTGTGGCAGATGGACTGTTCCATGTACCCCTCTAGTTGTCATGGGGCCTTTAACTTTCCAAATATTGACTGGGAATACTATCGTTCAAGTACTTGAGATGGATCAGTTTTTGACTAATGTGTGCAGGAGGGTTTCCTGACACAGTATGTCGACAAGCCAACAAGGGGTGGGACCACATTGGATTTGGTACTGGGTAATGAAATCGGCCTGGTGTTAGATTTGGTGGCAGGTGAGCACTTTGGTAATAGTCAGTTATGTTCAGTTTAATGATGGAAAGGGACAGGTATGTATAGCTGGGGGAAAGACGATTAGGCAAGATTTAGGTTGCATAGGATGGGGAAGGAAACTGCAGGGGATGGGCACAATTCAAATGCTGAGCTTATTCAAGGAACAGCTACTTCGTATCCTTGATAAGTATGTACCTGTCAGGCAGGGAGGAAGTGGTCGAGTGAGGGAGCCATGGTTTCCTAAAGAAGTTGAAGGTCTTGTCAAGAGGAAGAAGGCGGCTTATGTTAGGATGAGACGTGAAGGCTTAGTTAAGGCACTTGAGAGTTACAAGGTCGCCAGGAAAGATCTAAAGAGAGAGCTAAGAACAGCCAGCAGGGGACATGAGAAATCGTTGGTGGATAGGATCAAGGAAAACCCGAATGCTTTCTTTCGGGATATTAGGAATAAAAGAATGACAAGAGGAAGGTTAGGACCAATTGAGGACAGGAGTGGGACGGTGTGTGTGGAGTCAGAGGAGTAGGGGAAGTCCTAAATGAATATTTTTCATCAGGATTCACACATGGAAAAAGACCATGTTGTTGAGGAGAATACTGAGATACAGGCTACTAGACTAGACAGGACTGAGGATCACAAAGAGGAGGTGTTAGCAATTCTGGAAAGTGTGAAAATAGATAGCTCCCCTGGGCCAGATGGGATGCTAGTATTCTGTGGGAAGCCAGAGAGGAGATTGCAGTCTTTGGCTTTGATCTTTATGTCATCATTGTCTACAGGAATAGTACCAGAAGACTGGAGGATAGCACTTGTTCAATAAGGAGAGTAGAAATAACCCTGGTAATTATAGAGCAGTGAGCCTTACTTCAGTTGTGGGTAAAGTGTTGATAAAGATTATAAGATATTGATTTTTATAATCATCTAGAAGGGAATAAGTTGATAAGGGATAGTCAACACGGTTTTGTGAAGGGTAGGTTGTGCTTCACAAACCTTATTGAGTTCTTTGAGAAGGTGACCAAACAGGTGGATGAGGGTAAAACGGTTGATGTGGTGTATCTGGATTTCAGTAAGGTGTTTGATAAGGTTCCCCATGGTGGGCTATTGTACAAAATACAGAAGCGTGGGATTGAGGGTGATTTAGCGATTTGGATCAGACATTGGCTCACTGAAAGAAGACAGAGGGTGGTGGTTGATGGGAAATATTCATCCTGGAGTTCAGTTACTAGTGGTGTACCACAAGGACCACTGCTGTTTGTCATTTTTATAAACGTCCTAGATGATGGTGTAGAAGGATGTGTTAGTAAATTTGCGGGTGACGCTAAGGTTAGTGGAGTTGTGGATAGTGCGGAAGGATGTTGTAGGTTAAAGAGGGACAGGTATGATGCAGAGCTGGGCTGTGAGGTAGTAAATGAAGTTTAATGCAGAAAAGTGTGAGATGATTCACTTTGGAAGGAGTAACAGGAATGCAGAGTATTGGGCTAATAGTGAGGTTCTTGGTAATGTAGATAAGCTGAGAGATCTTGGTGTCCATGTACATCGATCCCTGAAAGTTGCCACCCAGGTTAATAGGATTGTTAAGAAGGCATATGGTGTGTTAGCTTTTGTTCGTGGAGGGAAGATTTTCGGAGCCACGAGGTCATGCTGCAGCTGTACAAAACTCTGATGCGGCCACACTTGGAGTATTGTGTACAGTTCTGGTCACCGCATTATAGGAAGGTTGTGGAAGCTTTGGAAAGGGTTCAGAGGAGATTTATGAGGATGTTGCCTGGTATGGAGGGAAGGTCTTACAAGGAAAGGCTGAGGCACTTGTCACTGTTTTTGTTCGAGGGGAGAAGGTTGAGAGGTGACTTTATTGAGACTTACAAGATAATCAGGAGGTTAGATAGGGTGGACAGGGAGAGCCTTTTTCCTCAGATGGTGATGGCTAGCATGGGGGGACATAGCTTTAAACTGAGGGGTGATAGATTTAGGACAGATGTTAGAGGTAGTTTCTTTACTCAGAGAGTAGTAGGGGCATTGAAAAGCCTGCCTGCAGACGTAGTAGACTCGCCAACGTTAAGGACATTTAAATGGTCATTGGGTTGACATATGGATCATAATGGAATAGTGTCAGTTAGACGGGCTTCAGACTGGTTTCACAGGTCAGTGCAACATCGAAAGGCCTGTACTGTTCTATGTTCTATATGCACCACGACAGCTGGCTGTTCACCCTCCCCCCTTTCAGAATGTTCTGCAGCCGATCTGAGACATTCCTGACACGTGCACCTGGGAGGCAACATACCATTTGGGAGTCTCATTTACGACCACACAAATGCCTATCCACTCCCCTTACAATTGAATCCCCTATGACTATAGCCCTTCTACTCTTTTTCCTGCCCTTCTGTACAGCATGGTGCCATGAACCTGGCTACTCCTGCCTTCCCCTAGTGAGCTATCTCCCCCAACAGTATCTAAAATGGTTGACCTGTTTTGGAGGGAGATGACCGCAGGGGACACCTGCATTGCCTTTCTGTTCTTTCTCTGCCTTTTAGTCACCCATTCCCTTTCTCCCTCATCAATCCCAATCTGTGGGGTGACCAATTCACTAACCATGCTATTCACAACCCCTTCAGCATCGTGTATACTCCAAAGTAAGTCCATCAGCTGCTCCAGAGCCATCATGTGGTCTAACAAGTGCTGCAGCTCGACACACTTTCTGCATGTGAAGGAGTCAGAGATACCAGCTGTGTCCCTGAGCTCCCACATTGAGCAAGAGGAACATAATTTGGGGCTGGGATCTCCTGCCATTTTTAATCTTAAGCTTAACTTAGTCTAACTATAATATCATTAGCCTGGGCCTGGGGTTGACTTCTGTAATGCCTTTACCACTATATCTAGGATAATCTTTCTCCAGCGTCAGGATCGTTTCAAAATTTTTTAAAACTTCAAATTTCAAAAATTATACTATGAAATTAGTGGTTCTGTTCAGACTAGAACCAGTAAAGTTCCTATTCTCCCTCTGACATCTCTCTCTCTTACAGGTAATCTGGCAGTGATTGTGATCCTGTCTCGGTGGAGATGTGGTCTGTCCAAATGCATCACTTCCTACCTGGTGTCAATGGCAGTGACAGATCTTCTGGTCATGGTTATGGCTGTAATATTAAACCGGATTGTTGGGATTTATTTTCCATCTAGTTTCCTCTCTATCACACCAGTATGCAGTTTTCGTGCTGCCTTAAACATTGTAGCCATTGACAGTTCTGCCTGGTTAACAGTTGCTTTCACCTTTGATCGATTCATTGCCATTGCTTGCCACAAACTGAAAATAAAATATTGCACTGAAAAGGTGGCAGTGCGTGTTATATTAATTGTGTGTGCACTGTGTTGCATAAAAAATGTCTTCATATATTTTGGATTCGAACCTATGTACATAATAAACAATATCCCTTGGCTCTGCAGCCTAAAAGATATATATTCTACATCACCTGCATGGATTGCTTATGACTGGATTCGTTCCATTTTGACTCGTTGTCTCCCATTTATCCTGATTTTACTGCTCAATGCTCTGACCATCAGACACATTCTAATGGCTAATAGAGCCCGCAGTAGACTCCGGACTCAAAGGAATGGGGAGAATCAGAGTGATCCAGAGGTTGAGAAGCGCAAAAAATCCATTGTTTTACTCTTTGCCATCTCAGGCAGTTTCATCCTTTCATATCTGCTATTTTTTGTAAATGTTCTCTATGTTCAAATTGCAAGTGTTACTTATTCCACGGGTTCTGATTTTGGCAATTCCACGTTTATTCTCCAACAAAGCGTGTATATGCTTCAGCTACTGAGTTCCTGCATCAATCCTTTTATTTATGCTGGGACCCAGAGTAAGATCAGAGACAAGTTAAAGAAGGGGATGACATATCCACTACGTGTTTTTGTTAAAAAAGGATAATGTAACACAAACTGTACTTTATGTTATGTCCTCTTTCTTCTCTATGTCACCAACAAGCTTTTAAACCTTTATACAATTTGTGAATTCAAGGAACATTGTATCACTGCAAACGTCAGTCAATTAAATTGTTCTCAGTGAGTGTCAATTGGATTTGATTTAATGTTGTCACATCCACCCACATCCAGTGAAAAGCTTTGTTTTGTGAGTGGTACAGCAGATCACAGCAAACAAGGACATGCAGATCATAGGGTGCTTAGAGTGAGACATGCAAGGTTACTGCTGCACAGAGAGTGCACAAAGGGAAGATTAACATTAGCAGGATCCCGCTTCCTGAAGTTAGAGATTCATTGGCAGGAAAGAACCTGCCCTTGAACCTGTTGGGGTGAGTGTGTGTGTGTGTGAATGTGTGTGTGAGAGTGTGTGTGTGAGTGTGTGTGTGTGAAAGTGTGTGTGTGAGAGAGTGTGTGTGAGAGTGTGTGAGAGAGTGTGTGTGTGTGTGTGAGAGAGTGTGTGTGTGAGAGAGTGTGTGTGTGAGTGTGTGTGTGTATGAGTGTGTGTGTGTGTGTGTGAGTGTGTGTGTGTGAGAGAGTGTGTGTGTGTGAGAGTGTGTGTGTGTGAGAGTGTGTTGCCTGACGGAAGAGAGCAATACCTCGGTGGGAGAGGTCATTGATAATGTTGGCAACCTTGCATAGCAACAGGAAGTGTAAATGGAGACCATGGATGGGAGGATGCCTTCCGTGATGGTCTGGGCTGTACACACAACTTTCTGTAGTTTTGTACGGTCCTGAACAGAGCAGTTGCTGTACCAGGCCATTGTGCACCCAGACAGTATGCTTTTTATGGTGCATCTGTAAAGGTTTGTGAGGGACCTTATGGACATGCCGAATTTCCTCAGCTGCCAGATGAAGAAAGGGCGTTGTTGTAGCTTCTTGACCATTGCATCAATGTGGGAGGTCCAGGACAGATTGTTGAGCATATCAATTGAGAAATAATGCCCATGTTAGATTTGCTTTTTGTGAACAGGATGTACCTGAGCAAGTTTCTACTTGTTTCTGCTTAGAGGCCAGGATTGTAGCTGTAGTGAAACAGCTTTGCTGGAGCACAGTTAGTTCTGAAGCACATTTTTTCAGTATTTTAATTGGAATGTTGTCAGGGTCCATAGCTTTGCATTACACAGTGCCTTCTGCAATATCCTGACATTGCATAGAGTGAAGTGAAGTGGCGGATGAATGACATTTGTGTTGCTGGGGATATCACAGAAGTCATGGATGGAGCATCCTCTCAGCAACTCTGGCTGAAGATGATTGTCAATACTTCAGTCTTGTCATTTGCACTGAGGTACTGACCTCCCCCATCGTTGAAGATGGGGATATTTTTGGAATGTTTTCTTTTCATTAGTTGTTTAATTGTGTACCATGTCATGCCTAGATGTGGTCAGTCCACAGATTTCAGACTTGCTCCTTGGTTGTGGGATGAGACTCATAGAGTCAAAGAGATGTACAACATAGAAACAGACCCTTCGGTCCAAATCGTCATGCCGACCAGATATCCTAACTTAATCTAGTCCCATTTGCCAGCATGTGGTCCATATTCCTCTAAACACTTCCTATTCACATACCCATCCAGATACCTTTTAAATGTTGTAATTGTACTTGGATCCACCATTTCCTCTGGCAGCTCATTCCATACATGCACCACCCTCTGTGTGAAAAAGTTGCCTCTTATATATCTTTCTTCTCTTACCCTGAACTTATGCCCTTTAGTTCTGGACTCCCCCAACCCAGAGAAAAGAACTTGTCTATTTACCCTATCCATGCCATCCATGATCTTATCAACCTCAAAAAGTTCACCCCTAATGCTCCAGGGAAAACAGCCCCAGCCTATTCAGCCTCTCCCTATCGATCAAATCCTCCAGCTCTGGCAACATCTTTGTAAATCTTTTCTGAACCCTTTCAAGTTTCACACTGGGAGACCAAAATTGCATGCAGTATTCCAAAAGTAGCCTAACTAATGTGCTGTACAGCTGCAACATAACATCCCAATCCTATACTCAGTGCACTGACCAATAAAGGAAAGCATACCAAACACCTTCTTCACTATCCTATCTCCCTGCGAGACTAATCTCAAGGAGCTATGAACCTGCCCTCCCAGGTCTCAGGCCTGGTATCAGGCATATCAGGGGCTTTCCCCATGTCTTCCCCATCCCCACTGCCAAGGGAAGAGTTATGCTCCACATCTCCATCACTATCATTTCTGGAATGATTGATATCCCCAAGAACTTCACCCGTACCTTGTTCGGAACCCTGCTGATGGGTACCAGCCTCCTGTGTGCCCTGCCCATGTCCAAGTCCCTCAGCCTCAGCTCCACTTATCTAAGTGTTGGAGTCAGTTTGTCCAGTGGGAGAGCTTTAGTACAATGGTTAAGATGGTACCATACGTACCATCCTTCCACTTGGATGGCAGTAGGTGATGCCTTAGTCACTACAAAAGGTCCCTCTCTCCACGGCTCATTCCAGCGTCTTTGGAAGACCCGCACATCCACCCAATCCCTGGGCTTAATAGGTCCTTTCTCGTTGTCAGATGTCAGTTCCCTTTTTGTTTCTTGCATGTGGATAGTCTTGTGTATGATAGTTAGCTGCTGCATATATTGCTTAAGTTCTCAGCTTAACTGCTCCAAGCTCGGCCCTTTGTATGGGTCTCTCCACCTGGGCTCTGGCATAGGTCTACCTGTGAGCATCTCATGTGGTGTTAGATTGGCCATGTGATTAGTCTGCATGTGATTACTCATTAGTGCCAGCAGCACCGCTTCAACCCAATTAAAGTTGGAGCTTGCACAGATCTTGTTTAATTTGGCTTTCAATGTCCCATTAATCCTTTCCACCATCTCCTGTGACTGGGGATGATACACGCACCCAAACCTCTGTTTGATTCTCAAGGACCGCAGCAAGTTTCTGAGTGAAGGCAGACCCATTGTCTGAACTGATTTCCGACAGTTTACCAAACTTTGGGATAACTTCATTTGTCAGAAATTTCACTACTCTCCCAGCTCCTGCATCTTTGGAAAGGGCAGCTTCTACCCATCAGCTCAACCTATCAATCCTCACTATCATGTATCTTTTCCCTCTCACCTTTTTTATCATGTCCACGTAGTCAATTACTAAATGCTTAAATGGCCCTTCAGGCAATGGTATGTGTCCTATAGGGGTCGTTGTCCCCTTCCTAATACTATACTGTGCACACACCTCACATTGTGACAATAAATAGGCCACTGAGGCCTGCAGATATGGTGACCAGAAACCATCCCACTTTATCTTCCTTAAGTGTGCCGTAATCTCAGCGTACTCCTCAATCCAATCTGCGCTGTATCCTGTCATGCCCAAAAATGGCATCATTTGTCCTACTGTTTCTGCTCTAGGAATTTTAACAATTGCTTCAATCTGTCTTCATCCCCTCAGCAACCAGCTTACCCAAATACTCGACCTGCTGTTGGCAAAACAACGGCATTTTCCTGGACACCTTATGCCCCCACCGTGCGCCTGGTTTTTCAAGAGGAAAACGGTGTCTTGCTCCCACTGTTCCTGACTATCTGAACAGACAAGCAAATCATTAACATATTGTATCAGCGTACTTTCTAAAGACATACCCTCCAGTCCTGATTTTAACACCTGGTTGAATACATGCGGTGAGTGCTTAAACCCCTGGGGCATTCTTGTATCAGTGTATTGCTGACCTTTGTATGTAAAAGCAGACAGGTACTGGCAGTGCTCTGCTAGGGGAATGCTAAAGAAAAGCAGAACATAAATCTACCACTGAGAACCAAGCTGCCTGTGGAGGCACATTAGTCAGCGGTATGTGCAGATGAGGAACAACTGATGGCTAATCCTCCACTGCCTCAGTTATTGCTCTTACATCATGTACAAGTCTCCATTTTGACCCATCCACCTTTAAGACTGGTAACACAGGAGTGTTGCAGGGGGCTATGAGTTCCTATAAGTCTCCCTGCCTTCAGCAATCCCTGTATTGTTTGCTGCTATTCCCTATACTGCCTCTGGTTTTAAAGGATACGGCGGGCTCCGAGGCAGAATAGCTCCTTATTTCAATCTTCTTTCCACTGGGCTAGCTGATTTCACTCTGCCCACATCTCTCTCATGCTGTGACCACAAGGTGGATGATCATGTGTCCAATTGCTCATCACCACATTGATCATCTTCCTCCACTGTCACTGACATGCTCCATTGGGCTGTTACCTTGACTTCCTTCGGATTCCCTGTCAAGTTGCTGCATGCTAGGATTTTAATATAGCTCCCTTTCCGCGGATTCCCAAACCCTTGTCGTGAGCATATGTCATTCCCTAACTGTTTCTACATGCCTGGCCACAGGTTCTAAGTCTTTAGATTAATATCCCTTATTTACCAGTAAGGTTCCATGTGGTGCACCGCCTGGTACTGTATACCACTTTTCCAGGACCACATTTCTCTCTAATTGCAGGATCACTCCCTGCTCCCCTTATACTATTGCTTCACTTCTCAAATGTTGTGGAGTAGTGACTTCCTACTGCCACTGCCTCTCTAACACCTCATTCTGACACTCATCAAATATCACTGGACAGTGCAGCTCAGACTTAAGTGGTCTTGCTTTAGTCAACATCGTCAACACTTCTGCTTCCCACATCCCTCAAATGTCTTGAATATTACTTGCTATATCCCCTATCCAACAAACATTAACATCGCTAACTTCTTGCATCACTAATTGTGTATTGGACTTTTCTATGACCAAGCCCTGCTGTGTGCACTCCAATCTTACCTCTAACTGTAGTAAAGCATCCCTACCTAACAAGTTAATTGGCGTCTCTTTAGACACCAGTATCGGCAAAACTATCTCCCCATCTTCCATTTCTAATCTTACTGGAGCTGGAATACAAATTAACTGTGATTTCCCTGAGAACCCTACAGTTTTAACAAATTTACTTGACATGGGAAGGTGAGAGGCATACTGCGGCTGTACACAAGTGTATACAACTCCAATATCTATCATCACCGGTGTCTGCCGCCCTTCTATATTAACTTGTTCTTATAGCTACTGTATTGTTGCGACTGGTTCTTGATCAGCCTCCCATGCTACTACAGGGTAGTGTCCCTTCCCACCCAGATTCTCAGGGCATTCCTAGCACATCCCATATGGATAAACAGGTCCTGCTGGGCCTGTAGGGGTCTGGGAAGTGGCCATTGGGGATTTCTGCCATCTAGGCTGGCTGTGGGACAGAGAGGGCCCGGACCAGTAAGGGCAATTCCTCCTAAAGTGGCCTGGTTGATGGCAACCCCAGCACATCACTTCTGCCCCGCCTTGAGCCTGATTATTGAGCATGTACCTTAGTTGCCCATTCCTACGTCCCTGTCCTTGGGGACCCCATTTCTGTTTAGGCTGTTGTTTAAATCTTCCCTGCCCTGGATTCGTCACCTGCAGGAAAGCTTCTCTGAGAACCTCCATTGCTGGTGTGGGAATTTCTGGCCCCTGTCTGGCTACCTGATAGGACCCCCCCCCCCCCCACTCCTTCAGCCGGCACTTGGTTCACACCAGTGTTGATTCCTGTGTCGGTTCTTACTGGCATCGCCTTTTTAGCCTTCTCTTTTTTTTTAAACTCTTTGAGCTGCATTTGCGCCAGCTTCCTTTACACCTCCTCCTGCTGTTCAAATAGTTTCTCTTTGTCTTTTCAAAACACTTCAACTGCATGAGCTACATGATCTCTAAATTCCTGGGGGCTCATTGATGTCAGACCCACCGTCTCCTCCAGCTTTGACCTGACTCGGGAGGGCATTGCCTCAATGGTGGAATTTTGGAACACTGTGGTCAGCAACTGATTAGTCTCTGTGTCTTGCTCTGCTTCCAGCCTCCACTTCTCTAACTGTTTCTCCAAGTAAGCAGCTGAGTTTTCACTTTCTCCCAGTGGATCCCCTCTCAGAGCCTGGGGGTCCATTTTGGGTGGATAACAGTCTCTTAAGGACTACCATACATTCTGTCTCACTCAATCAAACCCGACCCCATCAATCATTGGATTGTCTGCCACATTTTTCAAATGGGCTCAGACCATTATTTACTTGAACTTCGGGAGCCCTACCAACCTCACCAGCAGTGCCTTCAAGTCTCCTATAGCCAGCAATTGCCCTGTGGTTTTATCTTCAATAGCCCTGATCCACTTTCCCGCTCCCTCATGTAAACTGGGGGCAGTGCAATCTTCAGCCCTTCCAGATCCTGAGTTCCCCAAGGAATGTATTGTTGGTTTCTCCCCTCTTTTATAAGCAGCGGTAGCATCCTTCCCTGTTGGCCCTTTTTCCCTTTACCTGCGCTACTTCTCAATAAATTCCCCCTGGGCTCTGAGTCCAATGTTATTTCTAATTCCTCCCATCCTTTAGCTACTGAGACCTTTTTCTTTCCTTGTCTCTCTTCTTCCTTTTCCACTTTCTCTGCATCACCTTCACTTCTTCTCTCTTCAGCCCTTCCTTCTATATTGCCAGTATTCCCCAACTGCGTTTTGTTCCACTAGCCCATGCAGCACACTAATCTCACATTTCAGCTCTTTTTGCTCTCATTGTGTAGCTTCCATTTGCTCCTGCCTGTACCTTTGCTTTCTTTTCTTTCCCTCAGTTCATTTTTGCCTTCTGCACTTCCGTCCCTTTCTAACTGTCTCTCTATTTTTACTGTTCCCTTTGTAACTGGACACTGCTTCAATGTCCCTTCATTTGAGTAGGGAGGGAGGGTCTATTCAACTCCTCCACATCTGGGTATAAAAGAGGGCACTGATTCCTGCGTTTCTGTTTCCAGTAACTGCTCAGCTTGTTCTTTTGCAGCTTTCCTAGTCACCATGGGTGCCTGATAAGCTTCCTTCAGTTCCTCACCTTCTTTCCTAAAAGAATTTCAGTACTTCCATCTCCTGATCCCTCTTTTGGTTCCTATTTTTAGATTAATCTTTCAGCTTAGAGTTCTTAATTAATCCTTCCATCTCATTGCACATGTGCATATCAAAGGTACCTTCTTTTGGCCATGTATCAGAAATTTTTACAATATCATTTCTTGCCATTGGAAATTTCTTACTCAGTATCTCAACTGCAGTCCCTTTATCCATTCAAACATGTATTTCAGTCCAGTTAATGTATTATCTTTGCTTTCATAAATCACTTCCTCATGCCATTCAAGCCCAGTAGGGCTTCGTCAACAGTATAAGCAATCCCTAACTCGATAACTTGCAGTCATCCCTTACCAATCTATCAGTTCCTAAACGGACTCAATTGTAGCGAGTTAATACAAACAACCTATTCTCATTCGTTCAGCCTAAACCAATCTTGGACTGCATCTGCAGAATGCACTCATCACTAACCGTATTTTGAAAAATCTCTCTCTCAAAAATAAAAATATCTTAAATTCTTACAGTGCAAAATAAAATCAAAATGCCCCCAAATCTCGAGCTCCAGGGAAACAAAACACAAACATTTAACCAACAAACAATTATGCATGCAAATCAGATCACAATGATTAAACTATCGAGTCTCTCCCTCTCTTGCTCTCTCGTTCGCTCTCTCTCTCTCTCTCTCTCCCTCTCCCTCCCTCCCTCCCTCTCTCTCTCCCTCCCTCCCTCTCTCTCTCTCTGAAAGACACAGACAGAGCCTTCCTGAAAGCAGCCAGGAGTTCAGCACTGAAACAATATTTTTTTCTCTCTCTGTCTCAGAGCCTTGCCTGAACAGACCCTTTGTTCACTTCTAAAAGTACAGTCTAATTATCACACAGACCTTGTCTAGAACATTCTACAGACTAGTAACGCTTTAACACTATGACTATTCTCTACTATTTCACTTTTAATCATCAATTTGCTGGCTTTCTAAATAGGACTATTCGCACTTTTAGTAAAACAATTCACCCTTACTGATATTGCCCTATCTGTTCAGGCCCTCGTTTCTCGCAGGGCGATATCTATAGGGTTTTATATTCACCATGTGGACTTTTATTATGGCCCCATGGACTTTTATTAACAACATGTGGAAGTTTTGCTACCACCACATGGACTTAATTATTAACTTTATGTGGAATTTTCACTCCACCACGTGGACTTTTATAAACACCATGTGGTATTTTTACTACCACCAATCTGAATTATTACTACCACCACGTGGACTTTTATAAACACCATGTGGTATTTTTACTACCACCAATCTGAATTATTACTACCACCACGTGGACTTTTTATTAACACCACGTGAAATTTTCACTACCACCACGTGGAATTTTTAGTCTGACAATTGCTGTGCTCTATTCTTACTCACCACTTACCCCACTGCACAGATTTCTTGACCAATTCTCCATGTCTCCTTCAGCCGCTATTTACCCCTCGCCTTTTGGATCTTGGTTCAGAGAGACCAACACCTCTGAGTCCCCGAGGACCACCCCAAGCCAACACAATCTGATCCGAATTAGTAGCAAAAGTGCTTTCCTCGTTTTGTTGGGTACCCTTATTCTGACAGTCTCGGGAGTGCCCCTGGTGGACCGAGAAGCGCCCTGTTACTGCACGTCTCTGCACAACCCTGCTCGCAGGACCAAATTTGTCATGGAGAAAATATAGAGAATCACCAAGAGACGCAGAGAGTTCTTCAAGGAATAGGTCTTTTATTTGCAAACAGAAAACCGTGACACTCAGAAACCAAATTCTTGAATGCTCCTGAACCTCATGGTCAATGGCTCTTTATACCTTTTTTCATCGTGCTTTCATTAGCTAATCAGCATATCCAATTGTGTTAACCAGAATTACCTCACTCCAGCGAAACAATCAACCAATGATGTTAGTTCCCATTATCTCTCTACTTCTGCCACTATGGTTTATCCTACATTCTACTTAATATTATTCTCATGTCATGATTAGATATTCTACTGTCACCTCTGCAACAATGGTCTTCCATCCCAGACCCTACTTAATATTATTCTAATGTCATGATTAGATATTTTAATGTCAAGGATCTCAAGCAGGCTGACCCGACTAACCATTAATTAAATATTTAATATCATGTCCGAAATATTTATTGTCACGACCTGTCCCAACGTACCATGACGATATTTAGCAGGCCAGGCTGACTTTACTAACTGTTGTTATCTCAGCCTGCCATACTAACCTTTCAGCCCCAACCTGACTCTGCTAATTAGTGTAGAAACATTCCATTATCCTTATCCCATCCTGCTACAGTGACCTTGTGACTAGTGCAGCATTCCACAGACCCCTTGCAACAGATTGCCAGTGGTCTTCATACTTTAACCCTTCCCATGTTTTCATGCTCTTTAGTTTCCATAATGACAGGGCCAATGCCATAATGGAAACAGCTCGAAAGCTCCCCAGATCTGTGGGTGCACAAACTGCCACCTGAGGCTCATCGGGAACAACTCCCACCACCACTAAACATCCATTTACACACTGGATAACAGCCCACCCCTCCACACACACCCTGTATAAAACATAGAACAGTGTAGCATAGTACATGCCCTTCGGCCCACGATGTTGTGCCGAGTATTTATCTTAATCTACGATCATCCTAACCTACACAACCTGCAAATTACTGCTATCCATTTGTTTGTCCAGCAGCCGCTTAAATGTGCCGAATGTCTCTGACTCTACTCCCACAGTGGGCAGTGCGTTCCCCACACCCACCACTCTTTGCGTAAAGAACCTACCTCTGTCATCACTCCTAAACCTTCCTCCAATCACCTTAAAATTTTGACCAGGGGAAAAGTCTCTGGTATCTACTCTATCTGTGCCTCTCATTACCTTGTACACCTCTATCAAGTCACCACTCTTCCTTTGTCTCTCCAGTGTGACAAGCCCGAGCTCAATCAACCTCTCTTCATAAGACATGCCCTCCAATCTGGGCAGCATCCTGGTAAATCTCCTCTGCACCCTCACTAAAGCATCTACATCCTTCCTATAATGAGGCAACCAGAACTGGACACAATATTCCACGTGTGGTCTGACCAGGGTTTTATAGAGCTGCAGCATGACCTCACGGCTCTTAAACTCAATCACCCTGTTAATAAAAGCCAAAACACCTACACCTTCTTCACAACCCTATCAACTTGGGTGACAACTTTGAGGGATCTATGTACATGGACCCCAAGATCCCTCTGTTTCTCCACACTGCCAAGAATCAGGTCTTTAACCCTGTATTCTGCATTCAAATTTGACCTTCCAAAATGAATCACATTGCATTTATCCAAGTTGAACTCCATCTACCACCTCTCAGCCCAGCTCTGCATCCTGTCAATGTCTTGTTGCAGCCTACAACAGCCTCTGACACGATCTACAACACCAGCGACCTTTGTGTAATCAGCAAGCTTACTAACCCACCCTTCAACTTCTCCATCCAAGTCATTTATAAAAACTTCAAAATGCAGAGGCCCAAGAACAGATCCCTGCAGCACACCACCACTCACCGATCGCCAGGTGGAATACTTTCCGTCCACCACCACTCGGTGTCTTCTTTCAGCCAGCCAATTCTGTATGCAGACAGCCGCATTTCCCTGTATCCCGTATCTCCTGACTTTCTCGATAAGCCTACCGTGGGCAATCTTATTAAATGCCTTTCTGAAATCCACATACACTACATCCACCTGTGGGGCACATTTATTCTTTTCCACTTTTTCCTTTTTTTTAACCAAGAGGGGCCAAGGATAGGTGGCGATTGTACAATTTGACAATTTTCTAAGGTCGTGTTGAATTCGGTGTCAGATATTAGACCAAAGTATTCACAGTAATTATTCTTGTGCTCTTTTTAGGATACAACCAGGTTCCTGGATAAAACCCTCCTGGAATGTTTATTGTGAATTACTGCATACTAAGCCCCTCACGATACGCCCCATACACTCATGACTGTGTAGCTATATTCCATCCTAACTCCATCTATAAGTTCACTGACAACACCACCATTGTAGGCTGGTCTCAAACAATGATGAGACAGCACACAGGAAAGAGATTGAGTGTTTGGTCACATGGTGTAAAGATAATACTCTCTTCAGCCAAATTTCTGGTATTGAGACTGGCTCTAATGCAACGTGGGGTACGTCAGCTTCCAAGAGATCAATTGTGTTCGGGGATTCTGTAGTCCGAGGTACAGACAGACGTTTCTGTGGCCAGCAGTGAAAAAGCAGAATGGTGTGTTGTTTCCCTGGTGCCAGGATCAAGGATGTCTCAGAGAGGGTGCAGAATGTTCTCACAGGGGAGAGGGGCCAGCAGGAGGTCATTGTCCACATTGGAACCAACGACATTAGAAGGGAAAAGGTTGAGACTCTGAAGGGAGATTACAGAGAGTTAGGTAGAAATTTAAAAAGGAGGTCCTCAAGAGTAGTAGTATCTGGATTACTCCCAGTGCTACGAGCTAGTGAGGGCAGGAATAGGAGGATAGAGCAGATGAATGCATGGCTGAGGAGCTGGTGAATGGGAGAAGGGTTCACATTTTTGGATCATTGGAATCTCTTTTGGGGTAGAAGTGACCTATACAAGAAGGACGGATTGCACCTAAATTGGAAGGGAAATTTGGTGGGAAATTTGGTAGAACTGCTTGGGAGGATTTAAACGAGGAAGGTGGGGGGGTGGGACCCAGGGAGACAGTGAGGAAAGAGATCAATTTGAGCTGGGTACAGCTGAGAACAGAAGTGAGTCAAACAGTCAGGGCAGGCAGGGACAAGGTAGAACTAATACATTAAACTGCATTTATTTCAATGCAAGGGCCCAACAGGGAAGGCAGATGAACTCAGGGCATGGTTAGGAACATGGGACTGGGATATCATAGCAATTACAGAAACATGGTTCAGGGATGGGCAGGACTGGCAGTTTAATGTTCCAGGATACAAATGCTACAGGAACGATAGAAAGGGAGGCAAAAGAGGAGGGGGAGTGGCATTTTTGATCAGGGATAGAATTACAGCTGTACTGATGGAGGATATTCCCGGAAATACATCCAGGGAAGTTATTTGGGTGGAACTGAGAAATAAGAAAGGGATGATCACCTTATTGGGATTGTATTATAGACCCCCCCAATAGTCAGAGGGAAATTGAGAAACAAACTTGTAAGGAGATCTCAGCTATCTGTAAGAATAATAAGGTGGTAATGGTAGGGGATTTTAACTTTCCAAACATCGACTGGGACTGCCGTAGTGTTAAAGGTTCAGATGGAGAGGAATTTGTTAAGTGCGTACAAGACAATTTTCTGATTCAGTATGTGGATGTACCTACTAGAGAAGGTGTAAAACTTGACCTACTCTTGGGAAATAAGGCAGGGCAGGTGACTGAGGTGTCAGTGGGGGAGCACTTTGGGGCCAGCGACCATAACTCTATTAGATTTAAAATAATGATGGAAAAGGATAGACCAGATCTAAAAGTTGAAGTTCTAAGTTGGAGAAAGGCCAATTTTGATGGTATTAGGCAAGAACTTTCAAAAGCTGATTGGAGGCAGATGTTCGCAGGTAAAGGGACGGCTGGAAAATGGGAAGCCTTCAGAAATGAGATAACAAGAATCCAGAGAAAGTACATTCCTGTCAGGGTGAAAGGGAAGGCTGGTAGCTATAGAGAATGCTGGATGACTAAAGAAATTAAGGGTTTGGTTAAGAAATAGAAGGAAGCATATGTCAGGTATAGACAGGATAGATCGAGTGAATCCTTAGAAGATTATAAAGGAAGTAGGAGTATACTTAAGAGGGAAATCAGGAGGGCAAAAAAGTGACATGAGACAGCATTGGCAAATAGAATTAAGGAGAATCCGAAAGGGTTTTACAAATATATTAAGGACAAAAGGGTAACTAGGGAGAGAATAGGGCCCCTCAAAGATCACCAAGGCAGCCTTTGTGTGGAGCCACAGAAAATGGGGGAGATACTAAATGAATATTTTGCATCAGTATTTACTGTGGAAAAGAATATGGAAGATATAGACTGTAGGGAAATAGATGGTGACATCTTGCAAAATGTCCAGATTACAGAGGAGGAAGTGCTGGATGTCTTAAAACGGTTAAAGGTGGATAAATCCCCAGGACCTGATCAGGTGTACCGAGAACTCTGTGGGAAGCTAGAGAAGTGATTGCTGGGCCTCTTGTTGAGATATTTGTATCATTGATAGTCACAGGTGAGGTGCCAGAAGACTGGAGGTTGGCAAACGTGGTGCCACTGTTTAAGAAGGGCAGTAAGGACAAAGCCTGGGAACAATAGACCAGTGAGCCTGACCTCGGTGGTGGGCAAGTTGTTGGAGGGAATCCTGAGGGACAGGATGTACATGTATTTGGAAAGGCAAGGACTGATTCGGGATAGTCGACATGGCTTTGTGTGTGGGAAATCATGTCTCATTAACTTGATTGAGTTTTTTGATGAAGTAACAAAGAAGATTGGTGAGGGCAGAGCAGTAGATGTGATCATATGGACTTCAGTAAGGCATTCGACAAGGTTCCCCATGGGAGACTGATTAGCAAAGTTAGATCTCATGGAATACAGGGAGAACTAGCCATTTGGATACAGAACTGGGTCAAAGGTAGAAGACAGAGAGTGGTGCTGGAGGGTTGTTTTTCAGACTGGAGGCCTGTGACCAGTGGAGCGCCACAAGGATCAGTTCTGGGCCCTCTACTTTTTGTCATTTATATAAATGATTTGGATGCGAGCATAAGAGGTACAGTTAGTAAGTTTGCAGATGACACCAAAATTGGAGTTGTAGTGTAGAGCAAAGAGGGTTACCTCAGATTACAACAGGGTCTGGACCAGATGGGCCAATGGGCTGAGAAGTGGCAGATGGAGTTTAATTCAGATAAATGCGAGGTGCTGCATTTTGGGAAAGCAAATCTTAGCAGGACTTATCCACTTAATGGTAAGGTCCCAGGGAGTGTTGCTGAACAAAGAGACCTTGGAGTGCAGGTTCATAGCTCCTTGAAAGTGGACTTGCAGGTAGATAGGTTAGTGAAGGAGGTATGCTTTCCTTTATTGGTCAGAGTATTGAGTACAGGAGTTGAGAGGTCATGTTGCAGCTGTACAGGACATTGGTTAGGCCACTGTTGGAATACTGCGTGCCCTTCCTGTTGGAAAGATGTTGAGAAACTTGAAAGGGTTCAGAAAAGATTTACAAGGATGTTGCCAGGGTTGGAGGATCTGAGCTACAGGGAGAGGCTGAACAGGCTGGGGCTGTTTTCCCTGGAGCGTCGGAGGCTGAGTGGTGACCTTATAGAGGTTTACAAAATTATGAGGGGCATGGATAGGATAAATTGGCAAAGACTTTTCCCTGGGGTCAGGGAGTCCAGAACTAGAGGGCATAGGTTTAGGGTGAGAAGGGAAAGATATAAAAGAGACCTAAGGGGCAACGTTTTCACTCCGAGGGTGGTATGTGTATGGAATGAGCTGCCAGAGGAAGTGGTGGAGGCTGGTAGAATTGAAACATTTAAGACGCATTTGGATGGGTGTATGAATAGGAAGGGTTTGGAGGGATATGAGCCCGGTGCTGGCAGGTGGGATTAGATTGGTTTGGGATATCTGGTCGGTATGGACTGGTTGGACCAAAGGGTCTGTTTCCATGCTATACATCTCTCTGACTCTATGACCAGCAAAACGAAAGAGCTAGTCATTCACTTCAGGAATCAAGATTGAGGACATGCCCCTATCTACATCAATGCGGCTAAGGTTGAGAGTGTCCTGTTCCTAGGAGTGATGACCACCATCAATCAGTCCTGGTCTACCCACATTAGTGCTATGGTCAAGAAAGTACAGCAACTTGTCTACTTCCTCTGAAGGCTAAGGAAATTTGGCATGTCTACAAGGACTCTTATCAATTTTTATAGATGAACCACAGAATGCATTCTATCTGGATACATCATGGCTTGGTATGGAAACTGCTTTGCCCAGGACAGTAAGAAACTACAGAGAGTTATGAACACAGCCCAGTCCATCACGCAAGCCAACCTTCCATCCATTGACTCCATCTTTACTTCTCACTGCCTCAGGAAGGCAGCCAACATCATCAAAGACCCCTCCCACCCCGGTTATGGTCGCTTCCAACCACTTCAATCAGACAGAAGATACAAAAGCTTAAACATATGTTCCAGCAGATTCAAGAACAGCTTCTTCCTGACTAATATTAGACTTCTGAATGGATCTGTCAAATTTTAAATTTAATGTTGATCTTGCTGTTTGTGCACCTTCTCTGCAGCTATAATATTGTATGCTTCACTCTGTTCTACTACCCTAATGCAGCTTGTAATGGTATGACCTGCCTGTACAGCACACAAAACAAAATTTTTCAGCGACACGTAACAATAATCAATCAAATCAAAAAAATAAAAAATTAAGATCACGAGTTGGAAGAAAGACAGATATCCCAACACTTATCACAATCACCAAGGGAAATGTATTGCCTAAGGACCACAGGATACAAGGAACTCTGATTATTTTCTATTTTTAATTTATAGATTACATTACAGTGTAGAAACAGGCCCTTCAGCCCAACAAGTCCACACTGACCCGCCGAAGCACAACCACCCAGACCCATTCCCATACATTTACCCCCTCACCTAACACTACAGGCAATTTACTCGGACCAATTCACCTAACCTACACATTTTTGGACTGTAGGAGGAAACCGGAGCACCCGGACGAAACCCAAGCAGACACGGGGAGAATGTGCAAACTCCACACAGTCAGTCACCTGAGGCGGGAATTGAACCCGGGCAGCAGTGCTAACCACTGTGCCACCATGCCACCCCCAGGAATAGCAGCAGTGGGATTTCTTTTATGTATATATGTATGCCTTACTGTATTAAGCTATTTTATATATGCTAGATTGTATATTCCATAGAGTGACTTTCCTAATGAATACTGTTATGATAATGTTAAAAGTCATACAACACCAGGTTATAGTCCAACAGGTTTAATTGGAAGCACACTAGCTTTCGGAGCGTCGCTCCTTCATCAGGTGATTCTCAGGTTATGATAATGTGTAGTATCACAACAATTTGCTGCTCCATGTAACCAGGTAAACTTAGTGTATTTGCAAGATGTCACACTTTACCACCTTAACCTGCACGCTCATTTAAGTACCTTATCCATATCCATGGTGGCTTATGCTCTCAGTTACCTTTACAGCAAGTCTATCTCACAAGTGCATCGACCTCATCCACATGAGCTTTGTAACTTTATAGTGTACCATACTCACTAACACTCTTTTTGTTCAGGAAAAGGGCTGTAGCAGCTTGTAACGGCTCAAGGAAAGTCAATGTCATTGAAAAAAGGAAAACCAGAAACACAAGTACAGCAACTGAAATAAACAGGGCACAGAAAATGGCCAAAACAGCAAGGTATGCTGGGAATATCTTAGCCAAGACAAACAGACACACAGGGAGCAGTCTGCCTGGATACGGGTCCTTGCAACATTCAATCCCAGTCAATTGAAAACCAGACAGGCACCAGAACACATTAGTGCTCGTGTGAAAGGGCAGTTTCAACATTTCCCTGATAAACAAACAAACACGAGACGCATGGCACAGACATGTTGCAGTAAGATAAAAGACCAGATCTATATTCTGGGCTAATAAAGAGACTTCCAGGCTCTAAAGCAGGCACATCAAAGTGTGCATTGTTAGCAAGCCATTGAGAGCCATTTAAAGATGATAAAACCAATTAACTCAATGCCTCTGATTGGTCAAGCCCTTGGAAAATTTAAGAAGATAGCCAGGAACCTGGCCTGGCCCTGGTCCGAGTAGGGCTTGACCTGATCCCACTCTCCAGATGAGCTAGAGGCAATGCAGAGAGCAGAGCAACTCGCCCTGTGACCAGACAGAGACAGAGACAGAGACAGAGACAGAGACAGAGACAGAGACAGAGACAATCAGTCACATACTGCTGGCTCATGCTGTGTCGTCCTTTCCCGATACACTCAAAGGTACCTCGGGAAAGTAATATATTTATTGGCCCATCCAAATGCTTAACCACCTCAATATTATCCAATCTGATGAGATGGAAGGTGAACTTTTGAATTTTCAATTTCTGATTCATTCTTCAATTGTTCTGATATTCACATCTTTTTCTTTCCCTGCTGTAAACATACTTTCTCCCTGACGATCTTCTCTTAATAACCTGTCTTTAACACGACATGACATTGTGGCCAATGTTTCCGACTGTTTGAGTTACTCACTCCATAATCTACACCATTGAGTTTCTTTTTGATTTGACAATGTTCAGTGAACTTTGCTTTAAATAGTCCCTCAGAGAGAGATTAATAACGTCTCCAGCAACAAAACGTTAACTTTTTCCTTTTTGCCTGCTGTACATTTTCATTGATAATGGACCACTCTCCAAATGTTTTTTTGGCCAAGCCACATTTTGGTTTGTTTCTCTCTATGATTTGAAGCATAGGCTGAAAGTTTACTTCTGAGCTTTGATAAATTTCTCTGCCATCAATTTAAGGAGTTTTCTCATTTTACATCATGTATCAGTTCAAAAAGTCTGAATCCTGTGGATGCATTAACAGCATCCCTGATGGGAAACAGTAACAAGGAAATTTCTTTTTCCAATCATTAGGACATTTCTGAGAATAACTTCTAGTCATTATACTCAAAGTTTGATGCCATCTTTCTAATGCCCTTTGAGATTGTCCATGACAAGCTAAAAGCAAAATTAATTTTATCCACAAATTATTCATTATTTCTTTGTTATTCATTGTTAAAAGATATTGATTCCCACTCCTAGTTTTAGTTCGGCAAACCACGCAATCTATTAAGTTCCTACTAAATGTCTTTTTGGAAACTGGCATTGGAATTAAAAACACAGGTTCAATTGTGATGGTTGGGGCGTCCCCACTACCTGACATGCATGGTATGGATAGGAAAACTTGACCACATCGATATGTAATCCTCATACGCTGATGGAACGACCACATTAGAGACTACTGCCCAGAATGGAACAACAGTTATTTGAGGTGGTCTCCATTTCCCCTTTGATAATAACACTCAGATATAGGTTCTGACTCAGGTTTTGAGTAGGATATTTGGTATAATTCTCTCAATTAAGGACCTGTTGTGTTTTAATTAAATAGTTCTTTGGTTGATCTCTTTGATTTCAAGCATAAGGAAGGACTTCTTCTTTGAAATAAAATGTTCATAAACTCCAGTATTCAAGTTCTTCTTATCAATAGTTGAAGAAGAAATTTCTACACAGTACTGTTCTGAGTCATCTTTCTCTCTCTCTCTCTCTAATAGATTCTCAAGAAACATTTCCCCTTTGTACTACAGCCATCGTGTTGATATTGATTTTCTTTCCCAATTCTCCCTTTCCTGAGGATTTCTTAGGCATTCGTGTGACAGCAATTGGTCTCCCATTTAACTTCCTGCAACCAGTCTAATTACGATGAACGTAAATTTGATACAATACTTTTAGCCTTTAAATCTTTCTCCTTTATTGATTGGCAGCCTTTTGTTCGATCCCAAACATTAATCTCTTCCAACCACAGATTTCCCATTCTTTCAATCTCCTTTGAGTTTCCATATAACTAACTCCATGCATGTGATGGTCTGTGTGAGATGATAGATCTCCTCCAGGATTGCTGTTCCTCAGATCTTTGATGCCTGATGCTCATCTCAGCACATTGTAAAGTTCACTGGACTGCACTTTCTAAATTCTTCCAGCATCATAATTTTCCTTAGGCTCCTAAATTGTGTCTCTAACTTCATCATTGAAACCACTGACCTCACAGTACTTCTTTCTCTCTTGCAAGTTCTACAAATGTTTGATTATATGTCTTTCTTATAGTCCTAAACTTAATTGGTAATTTTCAGAGATCAGCTCTTAAACATAATGTTCTCACAATAGTCTGCATAACTGTTCTTCTGACAAACTGGCAAAAAAAACATTTGTAGCTGGATTTGTCAAAGCATTCTGGCACATTATTGTCCAATCATCCTTTGTCACTTCATCTTCCCACCAACCTTTTCAAATGAGATATGTTTGACACTATCTTCTGTAAATTTAGGTGCTAACTGAAAATTTCTAGTTCGATCATATCCTTCAATGGAATCAGAACCATCCTCTGAGCCACCACTTCCTTCATCCTTTACTCTAAGTTTTTCTCTGGCCAAGTTTGAGCTTTTTAAATTAAAGTTCTCTGTCTTTTTCTTTCAACCCTATTCCATTGTCCATCATTGTCGCTTCCTTGGCTTTATAATTCAAGATTTTAAAAAAACTTCCAATTCACTTTTCCTTTCTCTCTCTCTCTCTCTCTCTCTCCTTTTATTTGTTACTTTTTCCCCTCATTTTTCTCTGAAATCAAGGGGGCTTCTTTTTGTTGTTTATCTCTGAAAATCAAGTTTGTTTTCATTTCTAGCTCAATCACCGCTAATGAAACATCAATCTTTGTGTATCCTCCTTTTAAACCCAAATGTTGTGTAATTAAGCATTTCGTCCTGTTGATGTTGTACTTTCACTTCAGTAAATGTCACTTTTCCCACAAAATCCACGCGTGACTTCATGTGCAAAATTACAGAAATATGTTTCAATGTATATCAATTTGTCCACGGTGTCATTTTTTTAAACAAAACATCTTCAAACATTTTATTAATCAAACCTTTGATTTGAACTGTGACCTGTCCATGGTTTACCAAGACACGAGGGACACTGTTCCACCGCGCAGTCAGCTCCTCTCTGACTGGCTTATGTAGAGGTCGAAACTCTTGCTGCTCTTCATTAATAAGGGAAATTTACAATCTTTAGCCACGAATACCCCTGCTTCAGACTCATGAATCCAGGCCAAGGCTACTATCCTTTAGTGAGGCAAGGTAATCGGGATCATTCTGTTGTCTCTGGCTATTTGTGTGACCTATGCAAGAGTGAGGACTGCAGATGCTGGAAACCAGAGTTTAGATCAGAGTGGGGCTGGAAAAGCACAGCAGGTCAGGCAGCATCCGAGGAGCAGGAAAATCAACGTTTCAGGCAAAAGCCCTTCATCAGGAATAGGGTGACCTGACTCGATCTCCTCCAGTATCCAGATAATTAGTATTTTTCATTAAAAATTTAACTGAGATAATCCAATCGTCTCTGGATATATTTCACTTTGGAGTCAGATCCATAACAAAGTAAACAGCAGAAAGCAGCAGCTGTGCCCTTTGTTTAATGCAATGAATGTACTCAATTGTAAAGATCACAGCATCTAATTATGTCCCCAGAGCCTGAAATCACCTTTAAATGCTGCAATTTATCAGTGGATTGAAGAAAGGGCTCAGAGTCTCTGACAGAAATGCACGAGATACCAAAAGGTCTGGTCTTTGCCGTCTACTACCCGGTCCTTGCAGTTATTGGAGTTCCAGGTGAAGTATTGCGGTTTGTTAGTGGCTGCGTGAATCATTGGTTACAGACATCCTCTCTACACGTTTATAGAATATTATTTTCTCTTCAAGGGATATGATAAGTTTTGCTTAACCATTTTCTCAAATTTTACATTTAATTTTTCCATATTCCCTTCATCCATTTGTCTTTTTAGCAATATGTTCCCTTCACTTAGTGGCACAGTTTGCGGTATTAACTGCGATAGCGTCTTATCTTAAACAATGTGAGTTAACTCTTTCACCAGCACAGTTACACCATATTCCACAATTTATCACATTTAAACAGTTACAGATTTCAATGATTTAATCAGATAAATTCTCGTTGTGGTATTGTGTTCTTGACAATGTTCCTGAGAGTGAATTCTCACACTTATCCTGAAATGTATATTGTTCCTATTCTAGCATTGATTGCTACTGTGGACAAATGATCAAACAATTATTACTTCAATATAGTTCGACTGTGTTATTGTCAGGGTTCTTGTGGGTGAATTCTCACACTGTTATCACAGTGTAAGTGAAGTTTTGAGATTTTTGGAGAAGATTGGAGATGAGATTCTAATGTGCTATTGTCAGGGTTCCTGTGGGTAAATTCCTGCACTGTTATATTTCTATTCATTTACAGGAAGAGAGCTTTGCTGGCTAGTTCAGCATTTATTGTCCATCCCTAATTGCTCAGACTAAGTATCAATCATATTGCCCTGAGTCTGGAATGACGTGTCGGTCAGACCAGGTAAAGGGTGGCAGTTTTTTTTCCCCAAAAGGACATTAGTGAACCAGATGGGATTTTTTTTTCGACAATCAGGAATGGATTCATGGTCATCAGTCAACTCTTAATTCCAGATTTTGTTTCAATAAATTCAAATTCTACCATCTGCCATGGCGAGATTCAAACCTGTGTCCCTGGAAGATTATCTGGCTGTCTGGATTAACAATCCAGTGATAATACTGGGAGGGCATCGTCTCCCTCATAACAGTGTAAGTGAAGTTTGGTTGCAATTTTCCTACTGTTCCTGCAATGAATTGTTAATGTTGTGACAGTGTAAGTGAAGTTCTATTTGGTTCTTGACTTTGATAGCAATCTAATAAATTAAGAGAATTAAAATAGTTCCAGATTGAATGGACTGAACTATTTAATAGGGACATTAAAGAACATTAATTAGTACCCAGATTTTGGCAGTTGTACAAGCAATGGTAAAGTTTCCCTACCATGGAGAGTGACATGATGCCTCACTGGTTAGCACTGTTACCTCACAGCCTCTGGGACCTGGGTTTGATTCCTCCCTTGGGTGACGGTGTGGAGTTTGCACATTCTCCCTGTATCTGCATGGGTTCCCACTGGGTGCTACAGTTTCCTCCCACAGTCCAGTGACATGCAGGCTACACGAGCTGAGCATGCTAAATTGCCCATAGTGTTCTGGGATGTTTAGGTGAGGTGCACTAGTTAGGGGAAATGTAGAGCAATAGGGTAGGGGAAATGGGTCTGGGTGGGTTACTCTTCAAAGGCTCAGTATGCACTTGTTGGGCCAAATGGCCTGTTTCCCCACTGTATTGATTCTGTGATAATCTATGGAGATTGTCCCTAATTCAGAGAGCTCAGTGTTTTTGTTCTCAGTCTCTAACACTCACTGTTTCAGGTGCATTCTCCTCTCCACATTGGCTGCTGATTCTAAATTGGAGAATGCTGAGTGTGGGATTCCCTCCTGCTCCCAGCACCCAACAGTGTATCAAACGGTTCCCAAATTCACTAACACCTCCAAACTGAGAGACGACCCATAACCTGTGGTATCTTTTGTATCTAAACGTAGAAGGTTCTTATTTTAAAAATCAAATGTAGAATAAAATTCATCATTTATCTGAACAGTGCAATGCAACAGGGAGAATTTGGTGTGTGCTATCTCTCTGAAAGTGCATTCATAATTTGTGAGTTTACATGTGTAGATCGACATTGAACGTTTCAGGGAATTACCAGGTGAAGAGCTCAGATTGACTACTTCATGCTACCCAGAAGGTACTCTGGAAAGTCAGAGATATGATCATTATCTACTCACCTCCCTTTGTTTGGTGATACTTCAAGCAAGTTGATCCACCTGTCAATAACTTCACAATAGTTCATTGAAAATTAATCAGCGTGAATCATCAGTCAGGTATAATTGTTAACTTCCACTGTTATTGTTGGGTCCTTTCTGACCTGCTTCAATATGTTCTATGATTTTTGCAGATGTTAAAACCTTTTGCATATCCTATGGATGTGACAAGGGGCAACATAAAAGGTTATTGCATGAAATAGAAACACATGGTAACATACGAATGTGAATAGATGATTAACTGGCTGGTCGAAAACATATGATGGAATGCATCCTAGGATACGAAAAGAGATAACGGGAGAAAGAGCAAATACACTTAGGGTAATTTTCCAAAATTCTCTGGACTCTGGGGCAGTTCCAGCAGATTGGAAAGCAGCAAATACGATGGCACTGTTTAAAAAAGGAGGAAGACAAAAGGTAGGGATTTGTAGACCGGTTAGCTTAACTTCGGTAGTGGGGAAAATGCTTGAATCTATTATCAAGGAAGAAATAGCAAGACATCTCGATAAAAATTGTCCCGTTGGACAGATGCAGCATGGGTTCATGAAAGACAGGGTCATCCTCAACCAATTCACTGGAATTCTATGAAGACGTTACAAGCACGGTGGACAATGGAGACCTATCAGATGTGGTGCATCTCCATTTCTGAGAGGCATTTGACAAGGTGCCACACAAAAGGCTGCTGCATGAGATAAAGATGCAAGGCATTATGGGCAATGTATTAGAATGGATAGAGGATTGGTTAACCAACAGGAAGCAAAGAATGGGGATAAATGAGTGCTATTCTGGGTGGTGAATGCCTCAGAGATCAGTGTAAGAACTGCAATTATTCACAATTTACTTTGATGATTTAGAGATGGGGATCATGTGTAGTGTGTTAATGTTTGTGAATGATACTCTGATGAGTGATAGAGCAAAATGTGCAGAAGACTATGAAGGATAGCAGAGGGATATAGACAGTGTAAGTGATGGGCAAAGGTTTGGTAGATGGAGAACAATGCTATAAATGTGAAGTCTTCCATTTTGGTCAGAACAAAAGCACAAAGGACTATAATTTGAATGGTAAAAAAACTGCAGCGTGCTGTGGTGCAAAGGGACTTGGGTGTCCTCGTTGCATGAAGCACAGAAGGTTGGTTTGCAGATGCAGCAGGTAATTGAAAAGGCAAATGGAATTTAGTCCTTCATTGCTAAAGGGGTTGAGTTTAAAAGGAGGGAGGTTGTGCTGCAGCTGTACAAGGTGCTGGTGAGGCTACATCTGGAGTAATGTGTGCAGTTTTGGTCTCCTTACTTGAGAAAGGATGTACTGGCACCAGAGGGGGTGCAGAGGAGGTTGACCAGGTTGGTTCCAGAGTTGAGGGAGTTGCCTTATGAGGAGAGACTGAATAGGATGGGATTATATTCATAGCAATTTAGAAGTATGAGGAGGGATCTTATAGAAACATATAAAATTATGAAGGAAGTAGATAGGATTGAAATAGAGAACAAAGAACAAAGGACATTCCAGCACAGGAACAGGCCCTTCGGCCCACCAAGCCTGCACCAATCCAGATCCTCTATCTAAACCTGTCACCTATTTTCTAAGGATCTGTATCTCTCTGCTTCCTGCCCATTCATCTATCCGTTTGGATCCATCTTTAATGATTCTATCATGCCTGCCTCTACCACCTCCAGTGGCAACGTGATCCAGGCACCCATTCTTTAACTCTGCAGAAAGCACTTCCCACACATATCTCCCTTAAACGTTTCCCCTGTCACCGTGAACTCATGACTCCAAGTAATTGTGTCCCCCACTCTGGGGAAAGAGCTTCTTCCTATCCACCTTGTCTATACCCCTCCTAATTTTGTAAGCCTCAATCAGGTCAGTTTTCAACCTCTGTCTTTCTAATGAAAATAATCATATTCTACTCAACCTCTCTTCATAGCTAGCGCCCTCCATACCAGGTAACATCCTGGGGATGAACCTCCTCTTCATCCTCTCCAAAGCATCCACATCCTTTTGTTAATGTGGTGACCAGAACTGTACGCAGTATTCTAAATGTGGCCGAACCAGAGTCTTATACAACTGTAACATGACCTGCCAACTCTTGTACTCAATACCCCGTTCCAATGAAGGAAAGCATACCGTCTGCCTTCTTGACCACAGAATCACTCCGCGTTGCCACCTTCAAGGTACAATGGACCTGAACACCCGGATCTCTTTGTAGATCAATTTTCCCCTGGGCTTTTCCATTTACTGTATAGTTCATTCTTGAATTGGATCTTCCAAAATACATCACCTCGCATTTACTCGATTGAACTCCATCTGCCATTTCTCCGCCCGACTCTCCAATCTATCGAAATTCTGCTGTATTCTCTGACAGTCCCCTTCACTATCTGCTACTCCACCAACCTTCGTGTCATCTGCAAACTTGCTAATCAGATCACCTATACCTTCCTCCAGATCATTTCTGTATATCACAAACAACAGGGGTCCCAGCACAGATCCCTGTGGGACACCACTGGTCACAGGTCTCCATTTTGAGAAACTCCCTTCCACTATTCTTCCCTGTCTCCTGATGTCCAGCCAGTTCTCTACCCATCTAGCGAGAACACTCTGGACCCCATGCGACTTCACCTTCTCCATCAGCCTACCATGGAGAACCTTATCAAATGTCTTACTGAAGTTTGTGTAAATGACAGCTACAGCCCTTCCCTCATCAATCAACATTGTCACTTCCTCAAAGAGTTCTATTAAGTTAGTAAGACATGACCTTTCCTGCACAAAACCACGTTGCCTATCTCTGATAAGCCCATTTTCTTCCAAATGTGAATAGATCCTATCCTTCAGTATTTTCTCCAGCAGCTTCCCTACCTCCGACGTCAGGCTCACCAGTCTATACTTACTGGATTATCCCTGCTACCCTTCTTAAACAAGGGGATAACATTAGCAATTCTCCAGTCCTTCAGGACCTCACCTGTGTTTTAGGATGCTGCAAAGATATTTGTTAAGGCCTCAGCTATTTCCTCTCTCACTTCCCTCAGCAACCTGAGATAGATCCCATCCAGACCTGGGTACCTGTCTACCTTAATGCCTTTTAGAATATACAACACTTCCTCCCTCCTTATGCCGACATGTCCTAGAGTCATCAAACATCTATCCCTAACCTCAAGATCCGCCATGTCCCTCTCGTCGGTGGATACTGATGTAAAGTACTCATTAAGAATCTCACCCATTTTCTCTGACGCCACGCATAACTTTCCTCTTTTGTCTTTGAGTGGCCAATCCTTTCTCGAGTTACCCTCTTGCTCCTTATATATGACTAAAAGGTTTTGGGATTATCCTTAACCCCGTTTGCTCAAGATATTTCACGATCCTGTTTAGCCCTCTTAATTCCTTGTTTCAGATTGGTCCCAACATTGTTACCGCCCCCTTCCTATTTCTGAGCTCTGCCCATATTGCCTCACTGTTCGAGTCCTCCATAGTGCCCTCCTTCAGCACAGCTGTGATATCCTCCCTGACCAGTAATGCAACTCCTCCACCCATCTTACTTCCCTCTCTATCCCACCTAAAGCATCGATATCCTGGGATATTTAGTTACCAATCATGTCTTTCCCTCAACCAAGTTTCAGTAATAACAATGACATCATACTCCCAGATACTAATCCAAGCCCTAAATTCATCTGCCTTACCTACTACACTTCTTAAAACAAATGCACCTCAGACCACCAGTCCCTCAGCATTCATCCTCTGCCTCTGCCTACTCTTCCCCTTAGTCACGCTGACTTCATCATCTAGTTCCTTACAGGCTTTAGTTACTCTCTCCTTACTGTCCACTAACCACCTCATTTGGTTCCCATCTCCCTGCCACATTAGTTCAAACTCTCCCCAAGGGCATCAGTTATATTCCAGCCCAGGTGGAGACCAACCAATTTGTAATAGTCCTATGTCCCAGAACCAGTCCCAATGTCCCAAAAATCTGAACCCCCTCCCTCCTGCACCATCTCTCATGCCACACATTCATCCTGCCTGTTCTTTCATTCCTACCCTGACTAGCATGGGGCACTGGTAGCAATCTTGAGATCACTACCTCTGAGGTCCTACATTTTAACTTAGCTCCTAACTCCCTAAATTCTGCTTGTAGGACCACATCCCGTTTTTTACGTATATCATTGGAGGGGGGAGGGGATGGGGAGCAGCCTCAAGTCATGGTCCACATAGATACTAATGACATAGGTAGGAAGAGACCTGGGGATTTAAGGCAGAACATCAGGGAGCGAGGGTGAAAACTTAGTGCTAGAACAGAGATGTTGTCTCTGGGTTTTTTGCCCGTGCCATGTGCTAGCGAGGTGAGGAATAGGGAGAGAGAGGAGTTGAACACATGGCTACAGGGATGGTTAAGGAGGGAGGGTTTTGGATTCCTGGATAATTGGGGCCCTTTCTGGGGTAGGGGGGACCTCTACAAACAGGATGGTCTTCACCTGAACCAGAGGGGTACCAATATCGTGGCAGGGGGCGAAATTTGTTAATGCTCTTCGGGGTATTTCAATTAATTCAGCAGGAGGATGGGAACCTAAATTGTCATTCAATTGTCCAGGAGGTTGAGAATAATGAGGTCAGAAATAAGCTTTTAAGATGGCACCGGCAAGCAAGAATTTGGTTTGAAGTGTTTCTACTTCAACGTCAGGAACATCTGGAATAAGGTGGGTGAACTTGCAGCATGGGTTGGTAACTGGGACTTCGATGTTGTGACCATTTTGGAGACATGCGTAGAGCAGGGACAGAAATGGTTGTTGCAGGTTCCAGGATTTAGATGATGGTAAAAGGGATGGGGGTGGAATGGCACCATTAATCAAGGACAGTATTACCGTGGCAGTAAGGCCATTTGAGGACTCATCTGTTAATGTAATATGGGCTGAGATTAGAAACAGGAAAGGAGAGGCCACCCTGTTTGGGGTTTTTCATCGGCCTCTGAATAGTTCCAGAGATGTAGAGGAAAGGATAACAAAGATGGATAGGAGCGAGAGGAACAGGGTCATTGTTATGTGGAGAAAATGAGGACTGCAGTTGCTGGAGATCAGAGTCGAGAATGTGGTGCTGAAAAAGCACAGCCAGTCAGGCAGCATCCAAGGAGCGGGAGAATCGACATTTCGGGCATAAGCCCTTCATCAGGAATGTGGCTTGAGGGCCAGGGACTGAGCGATATATGGGAGGGGGGTAGTCCTGGGGGGAAGGTAGCTGGTAATGCAATAGGTGGATAATGGTGAGGGTGAAGATGATGGGTCAGAGAGGAGGTTGGAGCAGATAGATGGGAAAGGTAATGGACAGGTCAGGAGGATGGTGCCGAGTTGGAGACTGGGGACTGGGATATTGTGGGGGGAGAGGAAATGAGGAACTGGTGAAATCCACATTGATCCTGTGTGGTTGCAGGGTCTAAGGTGGAAGATGAGGAGTTCTCCCTCCAGGCATCGAGTGGTAAGTGTTTGGCGATGGAGGAGGCCCAGGACTTACATGTCCTTGGTGGAGTTGGAGGGGGAGTTAAAGTGTTCAGCCACAGGGCGGTGGGTTTGATTGGTGTGGGTGTCCCAGAAATGTTCTTTGAAATGATCCGCAAGTTGGCATCCAGTCTCCCCGATATAGAGAAGACCACATCGGGTGCAAGAATATAGTAGATGACGTTGGAGAAGGTACAGGTAAATATCTGTTAGATGTGGCAGGATCTTTTGGGACCTTGGACTGAGGTGTGGAGTGAGGTGTGGGGACAGGGTTTGCATTTCCTGCAGTGGCAGGAGAAGGTTCTGGGAGTGGGGAGGGGTGGGCTGGTGGGGGTGTGGATCTGACAAGGGAGTCATGGAAGTCTCTCTGAAGTGCAGATCGAGGTGGGGAGAGAAACAAATCTCTAGCGATGGGGTCTGTTTGCAGGTGGCAGAAGGTGAGGACTAGGGGGCTCTGTCCTTGTTGCGTTGGGAGGGGTGGGTTCAAGGGCGGAAGTGCGAGAATTGGAGGAGATGTCCTGTTGAGCATCGACCACGTGGGAGGGGATATTGCGATCCTTGAAAAAGGAGGCCATCTGGGATTTTGTACATTGGAATGGGTCGTCCTGGGAACAGATGCAATGGAGGCGGAGGAATTGGGAATAAGGAATGGCGTTTTTACAGGAGGCGGGGTGGGAGTCTAGGTTGCCGTGGGAGTTGCTGGGTTTGTAGTATATGTCCGTGGTCAGTCAGTCACCGGAGATGGAGGTGGAGAGGTCCAGGAAGCGGAGGGAGGTGTCCAAGTGAATTTGAGATCGGGGTGAAAGGTGTTAGTGAAGTTGATGAACTGTTCAACCTCATTATGGGAGCACAAGGTAGAGCTGATACAGTCATCGATGTAGCAGAGGAAAACGTCGGGGCGTGGTGCCAGTGTAGCTGTGGCAGATGGACTGTTCCATGTACCCCTCTAGTTGTCATGGGGCCTTTAACTTTCCAAATATTGACTGGGAATACTATCGTTCAAGTACTTGAGATGGATCAGTTTTTGACTAATGTGTGCAGGAGGGTTTCCTGACACAGTATGTCGACAAGCCAACAAGGGGTGGGACCACATTGGATTTGGTACTGGGTAATGAAATCGGCCTGGTGTTAGATTTGGTGGCAGGTGAGCACTTTGGTAATAGTCAGTTATGTTCAGTTTAATGATGGAAAGGGACAGGTATGTATAGCTGGGGGAAAGACGATTAGGCAAGATTTAGGTTGCATAGGATGGGGAAGGAAACTGCAGGGGATGGACACAATTCAAATGCTGAGCTTATTCAAGGAACAGCTACTTCGTATCCTTGATAAGTATGTACCTGTCAGGCAGGGAGGAAGTGGTCGAGTGAGGGAGCCATGGTTTCCTAAAGAAGTTGAAGGTCTTGTCAAGAGGAAGAAGGCGGCTTATGTTAGGATGAGACGTGAAGGCTTAGTTAAGGCACTTGAGAGTTACAAGGTCGCCAGGAAAGATCTAAAGAGAGAGCTAAGAACAGCCAGCAGGGGACATGAGAAATCGTTGGTGGATAGGATCAAGGAAAACCCGAATGCTTTCTTTCGGGATATTAGGAATAAAAGAATGACAAGAGGAAGGTTAGGACCAATTGAGGACAGAAGTGGGACGGTGTGTGTGGAGTCAGAGGAGTAGGGGAAGTCCTAAATGAATATTTTTCATCAGTATTCACACATGGAAAAAGACCATGTTGTTGAGGAGAATACTGAGATACAGGCTACTAGACTAGACAGGACTGAGGATCACAAAGAGGAGGTGTTAGCAATTCTGGAAAGTGTGAAAATAGATAGCTCCCCTGGGCCAGATGGGATGCTAGTATTCTGTGGGAAGCCAGAGAGGAGATTGCAGAGTCTTTGGCTTTGATCTTTATGTCATCATTGTCTACAGGAATAGTACCAGAAGACTGGAGGATAGCACTTGTTCAATAAGGAGAGTAGAAATAACCCTGGTAATTATAGAGCAGTGAGCCTTACTTCAGTTGTGGGTAAAGTGTTGATAAAGATTATAAGATATTGATTTTTATAATCATCTAGAAGGGAATAAGTTGATAAGGGATAGTCAACACGGTTTTGTGAAGGGTAGGTTGTGCTTCACAAACCTTATTGAGTTCTTTGAGAAGGTGACCAAACAGGTGGATGAGGGTAAAACGGTTGATGTGGTGTATCTGGATTTCAGTAAGGTGTTTGATAAGGTTCCCCATGGTAGGCTATTGTACAAAATACAGAAGCGTGGGATTGAGGGTGATTTAGCGATTTGGATCAGACATTGGTTCACTGAATGAAGTCAGAGGGTGGTGGTTGATGGGAAATATTCATCCTGGAGTTCAGTTACTAGTGGTGTACCACAAGGACCACTGCTGTTTGTCATTTTTATAAACGTCCTAGATGATGGTGTAGAAGGATGTGTTAGTAAATTTGCGGGTGACGCGAAGGTTAGTGGAGTTGTGGATAGTGCGGAAGGATGTTGTAGGTTACAGAGGGACAGGTATGATGCAGAGCTGGGCTGTGAGGTAGTAAATGAAGTTTAATGCAGAAAAGTGTGAGATGATTCACTTTGGAAGGAGTAACAGGAATGCAGAGTATTGGGCTAATAGTGAGATTCTTGGTAATGTAGATAAGCTGAGACATCTTGGTGTCCATGTACATCGATCCCTGAAAGTTGCCACCCAGGTTAATAGGATTGTTAAGAAGGCATATGGTGTGTTAGCTTTTGTTCGTGGAGGGAAGATTTTCGGAGCCACGAGGTCATGCTGCAGCTGTACAAAACTCTGATGCGGCCACACTTGGAGTATTGTGTACAGTTCTGGTCACCGCATTATAGGAAGGTTGTGGAAGCTTTGGAAAGGGTTCAGAGGAGATTTATGAGGATGTTGCCTGGTATGGAGGGAAGGTCTTACAAGGAAAGGCTGAGGCACTTGTCACTGTTTTTGTTCGAGGGGAGAAGGTTGAGAGGTGACTTTATTGAGACTTACAAGATAATCAGGAGGTTAGATAGGGTGGACAGGGAGAGCCTTTTTCCTCAGATGGTGATGGCTAGCATGGGGGGACATAGCTTTAAACTGAGGGGTGATAGATTTAGGACAGATGTTAGAGGTAGTTTCTTTACTCAGAGAGTAGTAGGGGCATTGAAAAGCCTGCCTGCAGACGTAGTAGACTCGCCAACGTTAAGGACATTTAAATGGTCATTGGGTTGACATATGGATCATAATGGAATAGTGTCAGTTAGACGGGCTTCAGACTGGTTTCACCGGTCAGTGCAACATCGAAAGGCCTGTACTGTTCTATGTTCTATATGCACCACGACAGCTGGCTGTTCACCCTCCCCCCTTTCAGAATGTTCTGCAGCCGATCTGAGACATTCCTGACACGTGCACCTGGGAGGCAACATACCATTTGGGAGTCTCATTTACGACCACACAAATGCCTATCCACTCCCCTTACAATTGACTCCCCTATGACTATAGCCCTTCTACTCTTTTTCCTGCCCTTCTGTACAGCATGGTGCCATGAACCTGGCTACTCCTGCCTTCCCCTAGGGAGCTATCTCCCCCAACAGTATCTAAAATGGTTGACCTGTTTTGGAGGGAGATGACCGCAGGGGACACCTGCATTGCCTTTCTGTTCTTTCTCTGCCTTTTAGTCACCCATTCCCTTTCTCCCTCATCAATCCCAATCTGTGGGGTGACCAATTCACTAACCATGCTATTCACAACCCCCTCAGCATCGTGTATACTCCAAAGTAAGTCCATCAGCTGCTCCAGAGCCATCATGTGGTCTAACAAGAGCTGCAGCTAGACACACTTTCTGCATGTGAAGGAGTCAGGGATACCAGCTGTGTCCCTGAGCTCCCACATTGAGCAAGAGGAACATAATATGGGGCTGGGATCTCCTGCCATTTTTAATCTTAAGCTTAACTTAGTCTAACTATAATATCATTAGCCTGGGCCTGGGGTTGACTTATGTAATGCCTTTACCACTATATCTAGGATAATCTTTCTCCAGTATCAGGATCGTTTCAATATTTCTTAAAACTTCAAATTTCAAAAGTTATACTATGAAATTAGTGGTTTTGTTCAGACTAGAACTAGTAAAGTTCCTATTCTCCCTCTGACATCTCTCTCTCTTTCTCTCTTACAGGTAATCTGGCAGTGATTGTGATCCTGTCTCGATGGAGATGTGGTCTGTCCAAATGTATCACTTCTTATCTGGTGTCAATGGCAGTGACAGATCTTCTGGTCATGGTTACAGCTGTAATATTAAACCGGATTGTTGGGATTTATTTTCCATCCAGTTTCCTCTCTATCACACCAATATGCAGTTTTCGTGCTGCCTTAAACATTGCAGCCATTGACAGTTCTGCCTGGTTAACAGTTGCTTTCACCTTTGATCGATTTATGGCCATTGCTTGCCATGAGCTGAAAATAAAATATTGCACTGAGAAGGTGGCAGTGCGTGTTATATTAATTGTGTGTGCACTGTGTTGCATAAAAAATATCTTCATATATTTTGGATTCGAACCTATGTACATAATAAACAATATACCTTGGTTCTGCAGCATAAAAGATATATATTATACATCACCTGCATGGACTGCTTATGACTGGATTCGATCCATTTTGACTCCTTGTCTCCCATTTATCCTGATTTTACTGCTCAATGCTCTGACCGTCAGACACATTCTAATGGCAAATATAGCCCGCAGTAGACTCCGGACTCAAAGGAATGGGGAGAATCAGAGTGATCCAGAGGTTGAGAAGCGCAAAAAATCCATTGTTTTACTCTTTGCTATCTCAGGCAGTTTCATCCTTTC